>NC_067401.1:312679572-312867072 GCF_016432865.1 Antechinus flavipes
AATTCTAAACTTAACTATCTTCCTGATAATTAAAGAGACAATGCTGTATAATGGCTAAAGAGTTGCACTCAAAGTCAGAGATTTGAGTTAAAGCCTTATCTTTTATGCAAGATGTGTGTAACCTTAAGCAAATCAGTTAATTTCTCAAAGCCCCAAGCAACTGTTTAACATTATAAATTTTAGAGAATGTGCCAATCTGCTTATCATCCATAGCTCTTTACGCTAATGAAATCATAAACTGACCCAAAAATAAACATCAACAATTTTTTTTATCCAAAATTAAAAATTTTCCCATATGTGTGTATTAGTCCAACCATAAGTTATTCAGTTTTCCAATGAAGAATTTTTAACTATATGTACAAATAATAATAAATTTATTTCATGCTTTAAGATTTAAGGAAAGCCTTCTTTGAGCATAATCTCATAGGATCCAAACAATACCACTGAGGAGGTAGATGTTATTCTAATTCATCCATTTTTAGAATTTCTGTCTTCCAGATTTTGAGGATGGATGGGTGAATTAATAAATGGTCACCTATAATACCATGTTTAACCAGCCCCAGAGTTCTCCATCCCATCCAGCAATCTATCCTGGCCATCTTATACCTGGCTCTACCATTTACTGTCCTTCCCCTTTTCCCCAGGCCTAGATCACTAAAAGTCATATCTCTAGCCTCAGAAAAATTTATAGCTAGGTCTGACTAATGGGAATTCAGTAAAATACACATTATTTGAATTTTAACTGCTTATTTCTATTGGACTAAAACTAATTATAGTATTTATATACTTTTTTCAATTAATATTAACATCCTTTTTTTTTTAAATTTGAGTTCCATATTATCACCCAAATTCTAGCCTCTCCTCCCCCTATTGAAAAGGCAATCAATACATCAATTATATGTGTGAAGTCATGCAAAACATATTTCCTTATTAGCCATTTTGCAAGGGGGGAAAAAGCAAGAAAGTAAAGTGGGGAAAAAAGTATGCTCTAATCTACAATCAGTGTTCATCAGTTCTCTCTATGACGGTGGATAGATAATCTTTATCATGGATCCTTTGGAATCATCTTGGATCAACTGTATTGATCATAGTAACTATCTTTCAGAGTAGATCATTGTTATAATATCATTATATTCAATGGTCTCCTGGTTCTGTTCACTTCACTTTGCATCAATTCATCTGAGTCTTTCCAGGTTTTTCTGATATCATTTCCCTCTTGTCATTTCTTATAGCACAATAGTATTCTATCACAATAACACATCACAACTTGCTCAGCCATCCCCAGTTGATGGACACCCCCTCAAATTCCAATTTTTGCCACCATAAAAAGAGTCACTATTAATATTTTTGTACATATAGTTCTGTTTCCCCTTTCTTTTATTTCTTTTGAATACAGATTTAGCAGTGGTATGCTGAGTCAAATGAGTGTGCACAATTTTATAGACCTTTAGGCATAGTTCCGTATTGTTCTCCAGAATGGTTGGACTAGTTTACAACTCCACCAAAATAGCATTAATGTCCCAATTTTTCCACCTCCCCTTAAGCATTCACCATTTTCCTTTTTCTGTCACATTAGCCAATCTGATGGGTGTAAGGTGGTGCCTTAGAATTGTTTTCATTTGTATTTATATAATCGTGAGTGGTTTAGAGAAATTTTTATATGTTTATTACTAACTTTGATTTTTTTCTTCTAAATACTATTTATACATGATTACAACTTCTAATAGAGAAAATTAGAATATATGTACAGCCACTTCAATGGATTCATTATTCTATTCCCACTCATTGAGTAATCCACTCAATTTGGACATTCCCTTGCTTTGGGAACAGTAAGTAAATTAATACCATTTTTTTTGGAAAGGCCATACAATTATATTGTCCTATATGTCATCTCACTATCTCTTTAACTCCATATACCAAAATCCCCTTCCCTGGTCATCAGTCCTCTATGCGTATTTTTTCACTTTTGTATCTGTATCTCCAGTGCTTAGTAAACATATATGGGTGCCTAATAAATTTTCCTTCATTTTACACATGAGGAAATTGAAACTCAGAGGTTAAGTGCTTTTCCAAGGGTCATATAATTAGCAAATATTTAAGCAGGATTTATAGCTAGTGTTACTATCTCCAAATCATAAGTTCTGAAGCACTCTGTTCATGCTACACAATGTATCTAATAGGACAATATGTAATTGAAGCACAAAGAGACTGATTTATATCATAAAGGGGGCCATTTTATAGCAAATTCAGGGTTTGAATCTCTTATTTTTCTTTTCAATATTACTTAATCATGTGGTAGATTATCTTTTGTTAAGGAGACAGTAGAAACCTTCTTTTAGTCCTGAGGTAAAATTGATTATTTAGATGTACAATCTGAATTATATTTATGAACTTAAGGCCTTCAATGGTTGATCTGAACATTTTTTTTACCCAAATAGTTTTGCAGCTCCTACTGCTCCTATTTTCATTTGTGGCTACCCAACTTCATGTGTCTATAGTCAAAGTCATTAGAGGAAGCATGAAACTGGAAGATAATAAAAACCAAGGAAATTAAAATGTTTAAGATACTGAGAAAATTGGTATTTACATTTTTATATTGTGTTGGAATTCTAGTGTTAACTCAACTTGAAACAAGGTGATAACTCAAGGGAGGGAGACAGACTCAGAGAAAGACTGAGGACTGGAGGCTGGAGCTCACTCAAGCTCTCGAACTGAGACTGGAGAACAGACTCGATGACAAAGACCCTCCTGGTAGCTGTCCTGTCTCCTATCCCTTATCTTATTTTAAAAGAAGAAAATCACAACAACATTGTGTCTGCCAAACTGTGCTACTTAACATTTGAGAAAGTATATGAAAGCAATGAGAACCCTTCAATGTAAAATCTCATTGCAAGTCAATTTGCAAAAATATTGATTTAGCTCTAATGGAGAATGTCAATTTCTTCAGTAGTGTGCTAAATATGGCTTTTCTCTTATCTGATTTTGTTTTCTGAGTCTAAATACATTTTCATCAATGATTTTACATATAGTACTTTGGGGGCCTGTTTAATAATCAGATTCCCTTAAGGGTCTTTCCTAACCTATAAGAATGACTCATTCAAGCAATACATTTTTTACAGAAAAGAGAAAGATCCCAAGGCATTCAGGCGCACTTCTCTATGTTTGGTCTGAACTACTGACTCTTATTAAGTTTGTTCTTTATAGGAAACTATCAAAATGAGTCCAGACATGAAGAAGAGAAAGAGCTGATATTATTGTTGATTGTCTAAAAGGGTTAAATGTTTACATGTGCTATACCTACATGCAGATATATATATATATATATATATATATATATATAGAGAGAGAGAGAGAGAGAGAGAGAGAGAGAGAGAGAGAGAGAGAGAGAGAGAGAGAGAGAGAGAGAGAGAGATCACAGCTTATTCATGGATAGACTTCAATTAATTAATGAAAATGTCCTCCTCAACCCTGTTTTATTGTTTTTAAACTAATGATACATAAGACCATTTGATAGTACCATATATAACAATACCAGCTACAGAAATAATCATATCTATCACTTTTTTCTGGTTTCAGAAAATGATGATAATCTGAAAGGCATGAAAAACAGATTGGAAAATGCTAATGAAAAGAATGGTGACCTCCTAAAAGGTTTGAATGATACATTGGGAAAGTTATCAGCAATTCCAATTGGTAAGCAGAAGCAGTATTTGAGAACTCTATTACGATTGGTCTTTTCAATCTGTACCCTGGAAATTTTAATATTTTCCTTAAAATAATATTCTTAATGGTTATCAATGCCTGCTTAATACTTTCTTATTATTGTGGATTTTTTCACTTTGCTTATAAAGAAGATATACTACAATCCACATAGTATTTTCAATTTAATTTTTGTCTCTTTTCCCCCAAATCAAATATCAGTAGGTCTATATTTCAGAAGAGGGAAAGCTATATTTATATTATATTATTTTGCTAACTATAAGATGTGAATTAATGAAAAGGAAATAAGTCCTAATTAATCAGCAAAGTTTTATTCCTGGCTGTATTGGAGCTTCAAGATAATAACCAACTCAGGAGTCCAATACATTCCACAGATATACACAAGGAAAGTGCAATATTTGAAAGGTTTTGACTTTTAAAAGGCCTTGGTGATATAGCATTGTATAGTATTACTTTAATATAGTTTAATAGTAGTTCTTGAAAATGTGTCTATATTTTTCCCATGCTATGTACATTCAATAAAAAGCTGTTGAATTGAACTAACCAGAAATTAGTGTTCTCTCTGTTGTGACCAAGGAGATACATATATATGTGTATGTATATGTATATATATAAATATGTGTATGGATATGTGTATGAATAGATACTCTTATTATACATATAAGTGGCTATATTTCTGTTTTGCTTATTTACTATTATTTTTCCTTACCAAAAAGAGGTAGGGTATTTTTTCTTTTCAAAATTAAAATTGTAAATAATTTTCCAAAAGTCTATCATCTGCACTATAGAAAATGAAGAGGAACTTCCTGAATGTCCAATATTTTAGTAACTAAAAATTAATACATTATACAAAAACACAAATATATATTATATACATATATATTATATATCCATATTATCTATAAATTATAGATATACATATAAATTCTAGTAATTCTGTTTCACTTATAAATATGTAAAAAAGAGAACTATTATGTAAGAGAAGCATTAAAGTATAAATATTTATAAATAATCATTTCAACTTTATATATAACCCATATAGGTTGTATAAAGGTTTTATAAAACTTACATATAATCTATACGTAGACTGTAATAGTCAAAATATATACCTATAATTCATATTCAAAATATACATATGTGCTTTACTCGCATTCTAAGTATGTATATATATATATCATGAGGATTGTGTTGTGTACATATTGTGAATGTGCATATGTGGTGCATGTGTATGTTTTTTGAAAATCTCTATGCCCTAAAATTAAAGCCAGAGAGTCCATTTATTTATTTATTTTGATGCTGGGAATTAGAATTAGATTTGAAACCTCATTTTGATGAATCTATGTGGTTAATGAAGATTAATTTTTCTATTTAATACATTGAACAGCAAATCACTTCCAAAATCCATGTTACTTACTCAGCACTAAATGAAAGGAAACTTACAAAAACGTATAATACTTTAATACTTGAAAATGAATGGTGTGTGTATCTGTGTATACTTTAAAATGTCTCCATGTCCTAAAATTGCAACCAGGGTGTCTAGTCATTCACTTTTTGTCTGTGAGAATGAGGAGGATTAGATCTGAAGTCTCACTTTGATGAATCTATATAACTCTTGGAGATTAATTTTTCTTTTTAATATATTGAGCAGCAAATCATCATTCTCCCTTGTGTAGTGAGCATTGAGAATAATCACTTTGCTATTCTGATTTAATCAGGTATTCATAGTGTAGGTTCCTGAGAAAATTTAATTTGATTTTTAAAAAATCTTCATTTTCTATGACTGAGACTTAAAGTTCAGCCTGTTTTCTTTGGAAAGAAACAGTCTTGAGGTCAATCAACCCAGAATCCAACTTTGACAGTCACAAATGAAACTATGATAACCTGACCCTTTGTTTTGATTCTCATTACTTTCTGCTGCTGACAGATACAGCTGCAAAACTGCAAGCTGTTAAAGACAAAGCGAGACAAGCCAATGCTACAGCAAAAGATGTTCTGGCACAGATTAAAGATCTCAACCAGAACCTTGCAGGCCTGAGGAACAATTACAATAAACTGGCAGATGATGTGGCCAAGACAAATGCTGTGGTTAAAGACCCTGCCAAGAATAGTAAGTTTTTCTCTTTATTCTTATTATAACTTTTTTTCCTTTACCCTAAAATTATATCATAGAATGCTGAAACTAATGAGGCTTTTTAGCCCAATCTCATAATTTCAATCTTGTATGCTAATGAATCTATGTTCTCATCAGTGTGATTATTTTCTTCATTGATGCAGACTGCAGCACATCCATCTCTGTCCATTCTAAGAAACTCTCATCCGTGTCCTTTTATCAATTCAGCACAGAGATTCCATGTAATGTCCAAGAGATTTTTCTTGAGTTCTCTTGACATTTCATGGGTACCAGCAATGAATGTAGACTCATAGATCCATGAAACAATCTTTGATTTTACAGCTGAAGAACATTAGGCCTAGGAAGTATAAGTGCCTGGATCTAGATGAAAAGGTCAATAGGTGACATAGTTAGATATAGAATCTAGGACTTTGAATACTTCTTCCAATATCCCTCCTAATATATCACAAAGCTGTTTGAGAAAATGATCCTGAAGTCTCCCATAATTTGACATGAATACACACTCATCTTCACTATGATGGAACACATATCTGTTATCTTGAGGATAATGTTCAGAGAATGAAGTTTCATAGGATTATGGAGTTATTAAATCTGAACTTCAGAAGAAGGCCAGAAGTGAAAAACAACCCCTGTTTTCATTAGGGGATAGCTTTAGATAATGCTACAAGAGCTTGGCTAATCCTAAAGATTCAGATGTTGATTTTTGACTACATCCATATCAATTCTCGATCTTGCAAACACTTCTCCAAAATGGAATTTGGGAAGGCTCACTTCTTTTCCCTTCCAACCATTTTCAAGATTTTTTAGCATAAAATCAGTAGTGCATTGGGCTCATTGAATTTCATTTAAAACAAAAAAACACAAAACAAAACAGAGCATCTTTTATGAATAAAGGTATTTAATAACTATGTATGAACACATAAACCTTCAGAAAAATTTCTCACTTAATACAGTCATGAAAATCTATCAAAAAGATTTAATAACTATAAAGATAGAGCCACAAAACATTCCTTCTGCAGGCTAAAAAATCAATAAGACCAAATGGTACATGGAATTACACTATACAGTATTTCCTTAAAAATTGAAGTCCAAATTTTTATAAAGCCAATATTATTTTCCTATGTCATGACTTAGAAATTATTTGTTAACTTTGAATGAAATTATAAAGGATGACAGCTCTTAGCACATTCTAAGTCTAAGTTTTTAATGCTCTATTGAATAGAATCATTATTGTTCTTTAAATATAAGATGCAAAAGGAAAGCTTTTTATTTAATGGGACATGGTAATGAACACTTTAGTAACAAGAAGAATGCTTTCAAAAATAGTATGATTTTTTAAAAAAATTTTAAAAGATATATATGTTTTGTCTTTAAATGTGGATCATTTATAATTTATAGTGTCTTATGAAAGCAGAGAATTTCATTAGTGTATAAATATATTATCTAGTCTTTAAATACTTTCTCATAATCTGTCTTATTGTTTGCCTTTTCGCTCTTCTACATCGATATCTACAGAAATTAGTAAGTATCATTTAACTTACAAATTATGAATTACTTGTATGTGTTTCTTTACCCCTACAATCCTCTTCTGTCCCAATTTTTAAAGTACCCTATGATGCTTTAGGAAAAACAAATTTTGTTTTTTTTCATTATTACTATATTACTATCCACTGTGATGAGCACAATTTTTTCTTACAAAAAAGCCAGTAGAAATAGTTGGATTTATATCATTTAGCTTCATTGTTGACACTGACAGAATAATGCCATGACATGTATATCTGCAGCAAAGCTAAAAATCAAAACTTGAATTGCATGTATGAGTGTCATGCTTCAGTACCACCTAAATATCTTAGTACCAGGGAACAGAGAACACTTATAAATTAAGCTAGGATTTCAGATTACTTTCTTGCAATAAAGTTGACACTAATCAGAGGTTTTATTGTTGCTGTGTACCCCAAAGCATGACCAAAGCACTGCCATGAACTTTTTTTTTTTTACGGTCCCTTTGGATCAACACAGAAAAGTCTGATTGGCTTATTGTAGAGTAAGAGTTTCTAGGGACTTCATCAAATCTCAAAGGGCCCTTACTGTGACTCTCTCTCTCTCGTGACCTCTAAATATACTGCTGGCATTCTGTCAGGTTTTCTTTTTTCCTGACACCAAATTAATTTGTGAAGCTTTGGTGTGGTATTAGGAAGTTGAGGAAAAGGAAAATGAATTGTTGAAAGGTTACCAGGAAAGTGAAAACTGTAATTATATTGAAGATCTGGAAGGGGGAAAATGATGTTTTTATCTGAGCCAGGGACATGACAGTTCAAAAATGAAAAAAAAAATGAAAAAGAAACTTTTTTATTTTCTTTAAACTATGATTAGCCAAGTTGTCAACCTATTGTAATCATTTAAAAAATATTTTAAATAGTATTCAAACACTCACATTAATGAACATGAGACTAATTTTGTAGGTGAACAAATGATCTATTTCCAAATAACATGTTTGAAAAAAAATATTCACTTTCATACACTTCTGAAGATGAGTCATCAATGGGTCAATGTCAACCACATGGGACATCTTTCACAGTATAACGTGGAATTCAATTGTGCGCCTTGAACTGTCTCAGTTTCATCAGGGATGTCAATGATAGAGTGGATAAAATGGGGCTTGTTGAGTGAATAAATTACCTTAAATCAGGTGAAGCTGCCAGCATTTTAGAATAAGAAAAGATAATTATACCTCTAAAAATGTCAGGCTTCCTCCAAGGGGAAAAAAATACATTCTAGGAGTCTATGGAATAGTATGTCTAGACACTACCCAGTCATTCATTGTTTCTACTCAAGGCACCAGAAGGAAATGGGTTTGAATTACTGCATGAGATATTTAAGTGGTATGAGAAAATACTTTTTAAGAATTTTTCATCAGTAGAATCCTTTGTCAAGAGACATTGTGATAGTTACTTTCTTTGACATATGCAACAAGAACAAAAATTAAAGAGGGTAATTACCCATATTTTATATGTAGACTGGCTTATTCAGTCATGAATTGAAAAAGAATGGCAGAATAAGATGACCTTTTCAAAGAATATTCTCTCAGCTTAGCTTCATAACTAAATCTGAGTTCTGAAGTTCAGTTTTAAGATTGGAATCAGGAATTAAAACAACAACACTGAAAAAATACTATTTGCCTCTGATGTGGACTTAAAATATAATTATATAAAGTGGACTCTTATTCTCACCTCAGTTTCTCTGACCTACTTTACTCCTGACTAACATCCTCAATATCATTCCAATGCTTCATCCTTTCAGTAACTATGACTTTTTTTAACTGCATGACTAAGGATAAAGTTTTATTCATGTAAGCAAGCTGAATCTCCAGCATAACTTGTTCTGGTTTGTCTTTGGTTCTGTGAAGTTGCAGATGCAGATGCTACTGTTAAAAATCTTGAGCAAGAAGCTGATCGATTAATAGATAAACTCAAGCCCATCAAGGAGCTTCAGGATAATCTGAAAAAAAATATCTCTGAGATAAAGGAACTTATAAACCAGGCCCGGAAACAAGCCAATTCTGTAAGCTACTTTTTCTTTTTTCTTAGTATCATGCAGTTATTGGTACTAATTGGTCAGTGTTATTCCCAATGGAATTACTTTATTTTATTAAACTTTTTTTTATCTGGTCCTTTTCTTCTATCATGCAACTTTTAGCCCTATTATTGTAATAAGAAGTCATCAGGGATGGGATGAAAATAGGATAACAGTAATTATATCCAGAAATTCTATTTTATAATATTCTTTTGTATAAATCTATTTTATAGTATTTACAGAGTGTATAAAAGGGTAACAAGGCGGGGGAAAGACTCTCATTAATTATCTTTGAATACTGGCAGCATATAGCATCTGTAGTTGTTTAGAAAACTAACTGGATTTAAATAATCATCATTAATTATTAACTTAGCCATCAAAGTGACACAATATTTTACATACTTCCCTGGAGTGTAGTTCAGAACATAGGCAGCAAAAGCCATATCAAAGCTTCTAGAGAAGCTTATTTTGATCAGGTTCAAGTAAGAAAGATCAATATTTAAATGTTCTAACAACAATAGGTAGATGAATTATATAGCAAAACACACAAGACTTTTGGTGAATATTTTGCACAGTCAGTATTTAATAAATATTTGTTGAATGAACAAGTTAAGTTAATCTCACTAAAACCAAGAAATCAAATAAGTAGCAGGAAATAATTGAGATCAATCAATCAAATAACAAACATTTATTAAGTATATTCTATATTCAAGACACTATGCTAAGCACTGGGCATATAATAGACATACAATGACAAAAACAAAATGGTTTCTTCTTTCTAGAAAGATTCTATCATGTGAAACAACACAGAATCATATCATTTGAAACTTAGAGGGGACTCCCAAGGCCATCTAGTCTAATATAAATATGAAAAAAATTCCTGGGTATAACATACCTAACAAGCTTCTGCTTGAAGGAACTCCTCATGTATAAGATAGCACTTGAGCAGAACTTAGAAGGAAACTAGAGATTCTATAAAGCAAAAGTCAGCTCAGAATATATATCATGCTTCAGCTACACAGCATATGCAAAGACATGGAAATAGGAAATGGGAGATCCTGTGGAAATGTCATATACAGCATGTCATATAAAGAAGACTTTGAAAGGATTTTGAAATTTCAGGATCACATAGGGTTCCAGAATCTTAGAAATAATCTAATTCCATCCACTTATTTTATACATGTGAAAACTAAGGACAAGGAAGATTAAATGAATTTTGTAAGTTCACACAAAAACTGGCAGAGCAAGAAATTAAAGTCAGGATCTTTGTCTCCAAACCCAACACACTTTTAACTGATTCATTTAATGTGGTGAGAAATAAAATCTATTTTTAGGGTGCTAATGATATAAATAGGTCCCTCCAAAATGCCTTGGTATTAAAAGGAAAAAAAAATTACTTTGGGTAATAGACTTTCAAAAAATGCAAATAGAAATATGAAATACTGAAATGATTTATCCCTTTCCTCAAATATGATTATATAATTACAAATTTTGAACACCTTTCCAGTTATTTAGAAGAATTTATAAGTTAGCTTATAAGATAGCTGCAAGAACTTTTTGGAGATGTTGCCCACTAGGCTCAGAACAAAATAGTTAAATATTAAAACAAAACCCTGACTGAATTGACCAGTGATCCAAATTTATTCCTTACCATCAAAAAGAGAACAAACATTTCATCAGGTTTAAATTGTCCATTTTAAATCTAACACAAACAAGTAGGTTCTCTCTTAAGTATGTCACTTTACTTTGAACAGCTTTAGATATTCAAAATTAGTAAGGGTGTCCAGATTATAACCCAGCATATAGTATAGTATGTACTGAGTAATCCTGTATATAGTAACCCAGAGCAAATTATCCGAGTGTCAGTATGCCTTCTTCCATTTGGCAAAGATGACAAACCTAAAAATGGCCAAAGCAGTGGCTGTAAGATGAAAGAATTCACAACTGATGAAAAGGAAAATTGCTAGAAGACGAGAAAAAGATGGTGTTACAGCAGACAAAGATTGAGAACGCAGCAAAAAGGACAGAGAAAAAGAAGATTACAGAGGAGAAAACATCAACATTTGTCAACTAATTATGTATGTGAGATAAAGGATAACATGAACAACAAACATTTCTCTTAAGTTGTGGCTTTTATTGAAAATCAAACATATTTACTGAGTACTTGCTATGTGCAAGTTATTGTATTAGTCACTGTGGCAGATAAAAAGATGTCTAAGATATGGCTTTACTATTTCACAATCCAATAGAGAAAATGAAAAATATAAGTCTAAGTACCTTAAGAGAATTACATAATATTTAGGGGAACAATCCAAATGCATTTAACACCTATGTGACCA
This sequence comes from Antechinus flavipes, assembly GCF_016432865.1. Lineage (NCBI taxonomy): Eukaryota > Metazoa > Chordata > Mammalia > Dasyuromorphia > Dasyuridae > Antechinus > Antechinus flavipes. The sequence goes on from NC_067401.1 coordinate 312,691,336, forward strand.
TAGGCAGGCCACTTTACCTCCATGAGCTTTAGTTTCCTCATCTATAAAAGAAAAGAGTTGAACTCTATGACCTCCAAGATCCCTTCTAACTCCAAATTTACAATCCTATATAGACTCAACATCTATATATCAATACATCAGTATATCATTGTACCCACCCATTTTCTGAACTTCCCTTTTTCTTTTAAGGGCACCACTATCCTTCTACTTATTCAGGTTTACAATCTTACTGTCATCCTTAATATCTAATTCTCTTCTACCTCACATATCCAATAAGTTGCTATGTCTTTTCAATTTTCCACATCTCTCTCTCACCTTCCCTTTCTTTCAACCCACATGGGTAACACTTTAGCTCAGTTTCACACTGCCCCTTGCTTGGATGACTAGTTTCCCTGACTCAAAGCTCTTCCTCTTCCAACTCACTATTCACAGAATTCTTAGTGATTTTCCTAAAATGAGGTCTGATCATGTCATCTCCTCTGCTTAAAAAAAAAAAAAAAAAAAAAAAAAAACTGCAATGACATTATGTTGTTCTTAGAATCTTATATAAACTCTGGAATTTCAGACCCTTCACATTTTGGCTCCAGCTTACTTTTTTGTCTTCTACATTATTCTCTCTCACACACTATGATCCAGTCAAATTGACCTTCTTCATATGCTACAACCCATCTTTTGTTTCCATTATTATTGTTTTTGTTAAGTTGTTCAATTGTCCCCAACTCTTTTGTGACCCTCACAGATCATACTCTTTCCACACATTAGCACTAACTGCCCTAAAGTGCACTTCCTCCTTATGGTTGTCTCTTAGGATACTGGTTTGCTTCAGTGTTCAGTTCTAACATGATATTTTATATTCTACTTTTCTCAATCCAGTTTTTAACTTCTCATCCCAATTTATCTTGCATTTGTTATATATTCTGTTTATACCTATACAAGTTGTGATTATATATAGATAGATTGATTTATATCTATATATATACATATATAACATCTATAATATATGTATATATGTATGTATGAGCATATAGTATTTCAAACTTCAGAAAAAAGAGACATATAGAATATATTTTTCTTTCAAAAGATTAGAAGGTATATATGCAGCTCCAAATATAATTTGTCCTTGCTAAAGATTATGTTGATATTTCATTAATTTGTATTATGTGACCTGGCTCTAATAAATTTGTTTTGCCCCAATAAATACTAGAGATGACAAAGGAGCTTAAGATGAATTTTAAAGTGATGTTCTTTTGGTTTGTTGATTTTCTTATGGAGTGTCTGATAATCTTTTAAAATAAATGATCTAGTTACTAAATGACAAATTACAGTAGAAATCCAATAGATGTTCTTTTGGCATCCTCAGTAACATATAATTGAGTTCATCATGATTAACTGGTAAATAGCACAGTTATAAGAAATGCCTTGTAGATTCCAATTGATTGAAGGTTTTTGTTTTAGAAAGCTTACCAAAGAACTATAGCAAAATTATCTACAAGTTTCAGAACAGAATTTTCTAACAGGGAGGGAAGGGAAAAGAGAGGAGAAAGGTGGGGTGATAAGGAATGGGAAGAGATTGGAAGATGGAAAGGAAGAAGGGAAGAGAGAGGGAAATAAAGAAGGAAACAAAGAGGGAAAAGGGGAGAAGGGTAGAGAGAGATTTTTTAAAAAAGAGAGCCGAGGGAGGGGAAAGGAAAGCTAAAGAAAGAAGGTTTCATTTATGAGAATTTGTTTGAGAAAGTTTCTCAAAAAGTAAAATTCATAAATACCATACAGAATAAACCTGTTCAAGGTATATTATGAGACAAGTAGGTAGATAAATGGATAGAGTGCTAGTTCTAGAGTCAGAAAGACCTGAATTCAAATATGGCCTGAAATATTTATTAGCTGTGTGACCCCATAGGCAAGTCAGTCATGTAACCCTGTTTGCCTGTTTCCTCCTTTATAAAATGAGCTAAAGAAGGAAATGGCAAACCACCCTAGTAATAACAAAAAAAAAAAAAAAAAAAAAAAAGACTGGAACTACCTTATATCATAAAGAGAAAATACAGGTGATAAGGAGAGGATGTCCTTAGTCACACAGTTAATATTGGAATGGAATTTAAACCCAGGTATCACCTAACTCCAACTCTTCTATGAGACTATTCCTCCCAATCTTGTGTTATTTAGAGATTTAATAAGCTATGCCATATACATCTTCATTAAAGTAAATGATAAAAATGTTACAAAACAGGGTCAAGCGCAAAGTCCTGTGACAAGTTTACAACATCAATCGCCCTTTTTAGTTTGCTCAGTCAATCACTTTCAAACACAGCTAATTTTACAACCATCTAGCCTCCATCTTGTCTTTTAATCCATTCTAACCTTTGGCTTAAAGAGTTAGTTGCATGGGACCCTTTCCTTCTTGGTGGAGATCGATTATTCAATGCCCACATCTTCATGAAGGTTGTAAAAGTGAAGGTGAAGAGAGATTCAGGTTCACTGAGTTTCCAACTTTGAGAGAAAAGATGGATAAGTCTAACCTCTCTTAAGGTCTATGATGAGAGAGAAAGACTCTGGAAAGCAACTGACATGGCACAAGAGGAATTGGCAGATCTACCATCTCTCTATCCACCTCTTACTACACTAGAGATTTCAAGACGTTAACCTTGAATAAGAACTAAGATTCTTTCCCTTGGTTGATCTTAGTTATCTCCCTCTTAAAGAAACAGCTCATTTACTCTGTATTATCTGATATATACCTATATATCTACATATAGATATGTAATTACATGCACAATACATATCTATATATAATACATACTTTCTCCAATTTCTATTTTGCTATCAATTAGGATAAATAGGTTTCTTTGCTATGTATGTTCACTGTGAAACTAGCCTCAGATTGAAAAAGGGAAAAGCCTTGGATAAAGAGCTTGGGAACTCCTTTCACATTTTGGAATAGTAGCCAGGAGCTGTAGAAATAATCTAAAAAATTACACTATTTGTTAATTATACTTTATATGTGTTTATTAATTATAAAATATATGTGTATATACATAATATTTAAGGGGTCAGATGCATATAATCACATTTATTCAGTTGTGAATCTTCCAACTTCTCAGTATTTCTCATAGTAGCCTGTTTCTTCCCACTACTACTACTCTAATTCATGGCCTCTGCCTCTTAGCTGAACTTCTTTTTTTTGTTGTTGGTTTTGGTTTTGGTTTTTTTCCTGAGGCAATAGGGGTTAAATGATTTGCCCAGGGTCACACAGCTAGGAAGTGTTAAGTGTCTGAGACTAGATTTGAACTCAGGTCCTCCTAACTTCAGGGCTGGTGCTCTATCCACTGTGCAACCCAGCTGCCCCCTGAACTTCTTTCGTGACTGCCTGACTAGTCATCCTACCTCCATTTTTTTCCCTTTCAAGTCTATCTTTCAAATTGCTTCTACCCCTGAACATCTCACACTGGCAGTACCTTCCAGCACTATAACCTCTACCTCTGCTTGGATGGTTCCTCCCAGTACCTTCATTTTAAGGAAAATATTCAGGCCAGCTATATCTGCATTCCTTTCCAGATTATACTCCTAACTCTCTGGATTTCCTCTACCATTTCTCTATATGGGTACCTGTGAACACATATTTCAACTTTGTTGTGAACACATATTTCAACTTTGTTATCTTCCCTCATTTAATTCTAAGTTCCTTGAGCACAGGAATTGCCTTTCTTTATGCTTATATTTGTATTTTTAGTATTTAGCACAGTGCCTGGCACATAATAAGCACTTAATAAATATTTGTTGACTTACACATAATCTCTGTATAATCCCAGGCCTGATTATTAGAAATACCTCATCATCCCACAAGATCTCATGAACTTTGGACTCCACCTCTGATTCAAAGAGGGAGATTTTGTTTCATAGATGGAGCCATGAACTCTAAAATCTCCACTTAAAATGGTCAGCTCAAAGCATCTCATTTCTCACTTCTTTTTTCTTCTCTACCATATTTCCCCATCTTTACCCACCCCCGCTACTCTCTTTTCAGTTTCTTTTTATGTTGTCTTCCTATTTTAGATTATAAGTTCCTTGAGGGCAGGGAATGTAGTTCTTTTTAAGAACTGTATCCTTAGCACTTCCTATAGTATTTGACATATAGTAGGTGCTTAATGAATGTTTGATTATAACTAAGACAGACAGATCATGACTATGCAGGCTACCTTGTACCCACCAAAGGGGGGAAAAATTGGAAAGCAAGCAAAGTGAAATAGGAAGCCTTGGTACAATGAGATACTTATATATTCTACTCAAAAGGCATGTCACTTGTTTAAAAATCTATAATAACTTCCCACTGCCTATTGAATAAAATATAAATTCCTTAATCTGGCATATAAATACTTTTATGATATATATCCAACTTATTTTTCTAATACTATCACATACAATTATTCCTCTTCATACTTTGTATGTTTCTGCTAAATAAGATTCTTTGTTCTTTCTCTATTTTGTCTTCCCTGTTCCTTTATCTGCCCCCCTCATTTCCAGAATTTTTTTGCTCTACATCTTCATTTATGGAAATGTTTATCTTTCTTAAGGATCTAGCTCAGGTACTATTTCTTCTATGAAGTCCTGCTGACTTTAAGTGATCTTTTTGTTTGGGAATCTCATGAACTCTAATGCAATCATCCTATTAAATGTATAATATGCTGCAATAGTGATATTTATGTCTATTTTGTCGCCATGCTGTATTGTAAGGTCTTTGAGAGAAACAGTTCTGTCTTGTTTCATGTTTGTATTCCTAGCTCTATCCTAGCACAGTTGACTATAATTCAATGCAATTCAATACAGCAAAGCTTCATTGAGCCCATTAAGTGGTAAACACTGTACCAGGGCACAGGAAAAAAACAAAAACAAAAACAAAAAAAAACAAAAAAAAAAAAAAAAACAAAGACAACTATGAACCAGTTCCCACATTCAAAGAGCTTATCTTCTCCTGGGAGTTAACATATACCAGATCAACCCATTTAAAAAAAAAAAATGTGAAGTAATTGAAAATATCTCAAGGAACAGAATACTAATAACTAGGGAAATCAGAAAAGATATCCTCAAGGAGGCAATAATTTGAAGGGAACTGGGGAATTGTATGAAGCAGAAATGAAAGGGAGAGAATCTTTCAGGTATGGTAGACAGCCTGTGAAAAGATAACAGAAGCAAGAGAAAATATCATATAAGGATAATGTAAGGAAAATAGCAATGAGGCTAGTTTGGGTGAAACATAGGTGTGAAAGGGTTCAGTCAATTCAGAAGAGTGAATCGGAATCAGATTATAAAGATTTAAATACCCAACAAATATAGGTTAAACCTAGAGGCCTCAGGGAGCTACTGGGTTTTTTTGAGCAGGGAAGGAGTACTATATATGCTTTAAGAATATCATTTTGTCAGCTGTGCTTCATGATAACTGACTGGCAATTATTAATTGGAAAAGAATAAACTTTCTATTAAAAATTTTTGTCCTCTTTTTCCCATTCTAAAATTATTCCCCTTGGTTCTGAAAACAAAAACCATTCTCTGTTATCCATTACTATTTCTCTGTCACTTCAAGCAGTAGTCCTATCTCTTCCTTAATATTTCTCGTCCTGAAACAAAGTTAAAAAACAAACAACTTTGATACTTTTCCTTGTGTTTATGGATGTCCCAGCTAATTCTTAGATTTAACATTTCTGACACTAATCTTAGAGGGCTATATCACTCACTCATCTTCCCTTGCTTCCATGTTCCACATGGTTTGTAGATTTTGTAAGTATGTGTGTGTTTTAAACTCAGTTATCAATGAAATCCTCTGTCACTATATTAGTATTTTTAGACAGCACTCCCTTTTCATCCTCTTTGTAGTGTAAATTAAGTTTCAAAATCCATTGGTGTAGGACTTTCTCCTTACTGGTAGAGATCCATATTCACCTCCCTGGCTGAGGCAGGGCAGAGTTGGTAAGAACAAAGAGAATTCCTCAGTAATCTCCACCCAGGAGAGAATCCTATCCCAAAGAGCCTTGGAAATGGGAGTACATCTGCAATTACATTATCAGCTTTCCATTGTTCTTGAGATAACTTGACTTCACTCTATGATTACATATAATAATTCATAAAAATACAGCATTAGAATAATATATGATGATATACAATAAAATGATAATTATATATATGGTATATTAAAGATTATTTAGAATTTTTCTAGAATTTATTGATCTTGCTTTGCAAATTCCAAATTTTGCTTTATTTTGGACTCCCAGAGTTGTAAATCGCAGTAATGGCATTTGGTTTGTTTGGCTTTTAACCTGTGTAATCTCCCCCTGATTTAGAATAGTTCTCAAAATCTAAACAATGTTTTAACTTATCCCAAAATTTCTATAATTTCATCATGTTTTTACCTATTTCTATACTAAACTGACTAATCTATAATTTTACTTGTGATTGAAGTTAGAATGTTACTTGAATGTAATTGAAAACTAATACGAACCTTTTTCACTCTTCCCATGGGGCCTTCCTTCTTAATACTCTAGAGTTATTTGAAAGCTATTGATCAAATGAAATCTTTTTTCTCTTTAGCAATAGATGTTGCTAATTACATTAGTGATTGCAACTGGAAATGATTCCTTAAAGGCATTTACAAAGATGTTAGTTCAGTTTCACTTTCATTTCTTGGCAACTTAATGAAAAGGGGCCATTTTACTCTAAAAAGTTTCTGTGTTCCTAACAGAAAGATTAATATACTTATTGTTGGAGCATCTGGAACAAAATCTGTTCAGCTCTTTTCAATTTTAATAATATAGGAAAGAAGAGAGGGCAATTTTCATTTTTTTTAAATTCACAAATAGCAATTTATTACTTGATTTTAAGTAATTTTAAAAATCCATGAATTTTAAATCTTGAGATATCACTTAATATAGTTTTAAGAAGGAACATTTATTTTTGTTTCAAAAGTACCTTTTGAAAGTCATTTGACAGAAAATTTTGCCAGAGCCAAGGACATATTAAAATGAGCCCCAAATTACTGCATTTTGAAAATTGGTGAATTAGAAATGATCAATTATTTTCCTTCCTGGTTAGTAGTGATAGAACAAGGGTAGAAAAAGGAAGGTGAATATAAGATTATGTCATTTGTATGTTTCAGAAAAACAATAGTACTTAGCTTAAAAGACAGGAAATTATGGAAAGTTCTTTGTCCATATCTGTGTGGGAAAAACACTTCAGTGTTCTCATTAATGAACATAATGTCTTGTGCATGTGGGTACTTAATAATATTATTTGATGATAGAAAAAAAACTTCAAAGAAAAAAATGATGACTCTTTTGTGGTTGTTTGGAATCTACTTCAAACTTTCTAAGAGGGTTAGTTTCAGTTCTTTGTACCTTGTTTTTCTTGAAGATCAAAGTCTCTGTGTCTTCTGGAGGTGACTGTATTCGAACATATAGGCCAGAAATCAAGAAAGGAAGCTACAATAATATCATTGTCAATGTGAAGACAGCTGTGGCTGATAATCTCCTTTTTTATCTTGGCAGTGCCAAGTTTGTAAGTATGATTTGCACCTTCTTTTCAGCTGATTCAGTTAAATCCATATACCATGTATATGTGTAGCCAGTGGCTTATTTTGATTGATTACAAACCTATAATATGGCAATAATTGCTTCCCACTTACCCTCCCCCCACCATGTAAAAATAAAATATTCCTACCAGTGCCTTGAAATATCAAATCAAGTTAGAGTTGTGCAAATAAATATCAAGCAGAAAATTGTTGTATATAGTATTTAGATCCTTTGCATTTCTTATATGCATTTTTATAGAACAATTTCAAATCCAACTGTTTGAAGACAAATTGGTATTGAACATAAGGTTTTCACTTGTGAAAAATAAGAACTGTACTTTTTCATCAATGAAATAAAATAATATAAAAATGAAATAGTAGCAATAATAGTAGAGACTGGAACTATGAGTTCATTGGCATAGGACAAAGCTAGATATAGGAATTCTTTCTTTCAATGCAAGTTAGCTCCTATTCCCTATATCTTGAAGTCTTAGAGAATTGCCTTCAAGACGTGAAAAAGTTAAACAATTTGCCCAGGGTCACACAGCCATTATGTGTCACAGATAGAGCTTGTTACTATTTGTAGTCTAATAAAGAAGAAATTAAAGACCATAGTGATGAAGCATTCTAATAGCATTCAGACCTATGTCTTTTGCTACAAAGTCCAATGCTCTTTAATTTGTCCCATAATTAAAAAAAAAAAAAAAAAAAAAAAAAACCTTGACAACGTTCCTTCTGGCCACCATGTGGACACTTGCCTTGTGTTGGTTTTCCAGACTTTGGAATTGATTGCATGACATGGGAGACACTGGCAAAAGACCACCCAGCATGGAGTGCCCACATCAAAGTAGGCACTGTGTTCTATGAGTAAAGAAAAATTGAAGTAGCTTAAAAGAAATATGAGATGCCCAAATTTAAAGAATCTACCCCAGATGTTCACATAGACTATTTGTGTCTGGCCTGTGGCAGAGCATTTTAATCTTAAATTGGTCTGATCAGCCATAGTCAAACATACTGTAGTTTGACTCTAATATAGTGATGTCATTTTGATCCTCTTCAAGAACGAAGGACAAAAACCAAATAACCAACGACTAAAATGAAATTTAAATGGTCAATATTTGTTTACTAATTTCATAGTACTAAAATCTTTCCCAGTGATATTTCCAATATTTGAACAAATCATCCCTCAAGTTGAAATGGCAAAAACTTACTCTACATTGGGCTGTCCAACTAAACTAAAATTGAAAACTTAGAATGATCTCTTTTGGCCTATTTCTCTTATTCAAAGATCTAGTATCAATCAGAACTTTCATCAGTCAAGGAATTACATGAACCATAACTTTTGTTTTAAGCCAAAATCCCCCCCCAAAAAAAAAACAAAACTAATATTAATACATAAGTAAGTAGGACTCCCTTACCTATGGTCAGTGCACATATATGAATAACAGGGCAAGAGTCACTTTAAAGATTATAAGCAGTAAATTGCAAATTCATAAGAACATAGTTGATATCACTTGAATTGAGTTGTCTAAGGATTCCTAAATGTTCCACATATGTAAACTGTAGCCAGCCCTTGTCAATAGACTCAAAGGACCAGATTACTTTATACAAGTATTTCATGGTGCATTATTTTTCTTATTCCACTTGTCTACATTAGACTGATTTTCTGGCCATAGAAATGCGAAAGGGGAAAGTGAGTTTCCTCTGGGATGTTGGTTCTGGAGTTGGACGAGTTGAATATCCAGATTTGACCATCGATGACTCCTACTGGTATCGAATTGAAGCATCAAGGTAATCAACCAGAGTAATAAAAACCATCACCATTGAGTTTGACAACATTTTGAAATTATCATAAAATTAACACATAAATAAATTAAATCAGTTTCATAATAAGTGTTGCTAGATGTATTGGGATATACAAATTCTCTCATTTATTTAAAAAAATCTATATAAAGTCTAAAAAAAATTCCTATATTATAGGATATGCATATACATGTTTATATGACCTCCTATAAAATCTACTTTAGTGCCATTTTATGGCATGAACATGACCCCTGAGTTCTCTAATGATATGTGAACAGAAGGAAAGCTCTTTAAAGTCTTTCCATAGAAAAGTATGAGCCACAGACATCTTTCATCCAAAGACTAATCTAGATAAAATTGAGAAGGCTTATCTCCAGAACATTGTTCATTAGGTACATATTTTGGCCACAATAATATATGTATATCTTCTATTAAGATCTAGATAGATTATGTTATCTAGAAATGGGAGAACTGAAGAAAACATAGGTTCTTAAAAAGTATGTATACGAATATATTTATGTGTATAGATGTATTATACATATATATATAAACATACATGTGTTTAGATATGTTTATGGAAATAGAACTGTGTATATGTGCATGTTTATATGCACATGCATGTGTGAGTATTATGTATGTATGTGTATGTGTATATATACACATGTGTTATATAAGTATAGATATAGGTGCATGTTGATAGAAAAAAACTAATATCTATTGAATTTGCATTTTTCAAAGAAACAAACTTTCATTTTCTGAAGTCCTATTTCAGTAAATTTAAAACTAAGATATAATCAAGATATTTTGAAAGTGGATGCTGAATATGGAGCATCATTCAGAGTGCACTCATTGTAGGAAATGAAAGAAGAAATGGTAGAAACCAGGACCCATTAGCATGAACAAAAGGAACAGCACATCAGGAAGCTCTCAACTAGAATGTAAAGCAGCTAGAAAATAGCTTTCATTTGACAAATGGCAAATCCATCAACTAATTGCTGCTGTTATCATTTATCATTACTCGCCAGCAGGCCCAGGGTTGAGGAGAACTCTATGATGATTGTGTTTCCTGCTTGTTTTGTATAATCATAACATCCAAAGGAGGTCAGATTCTTGGTTTTAAATTCAGATTTGGGGGAATAAGGAATATTTGAAAGCTAAGAAACCTGAAGTGATTATCTTTTAGATATTGAGACACGACATTGCCAAATATCTCTCTATTTTGTACACTTATTTCATGAACTGTGTCTGGAAAACATGTATATTATTTTCTCTGCTTTCTTTCCCTTTGCTTCTGAAGAACTGGGAGGAATGGAACTATTTCTGTTAGAGCACTGGATGGACCGAAAGCCAGCATCATACCAAGCACATACAATTCAATCTCTCCCCCGGGCTACACAATTCTAGATGTGGATGCAAATGCAATGCTCTTTGTTGGTGGTTTAACTGGGAAATTAAAGGTAAAAGGTTTCCTTCCTGCTTATATATGATGATCTTTATAAACTGATGAATTTCTATTAAACTAGTTTAAGGAAAAGACATTTAAAAACAAACTTTCTAAAAATGTCAGTTTTCAACTCCACTTTTTTTTTCTTTTTTTATGAAAACATGACTCCCATTTGAACAGTACTTTTTTCAAGCTGAATACAAAATCTTCATGAATCGGTTTTTTCCCCAAAAAGGAAATATCCATCTATGCTATGGCAATTGTTTTCCCTCTGATATGATGCAAATTTCTTGACATTTTTATTTTATCTCTTTTCACATAAGTCTTCTCAGAGGTGGATATTGTTGTTTTTTTTTTTTTTTAAACACAACCTCATTTTAAATAATCCATTATGACTTAACTCTTATGTAGGATATAAAGTGATATGAAGTTCATACTCAGTGCTAATTAAAAGATTGATGACTACCTTGGGAAATATCTCAGGAGCCATAAGCTTTCAGATCATGATCTGCCTCTGAAAATTTTTAAGTTGAACTTTTCCTCATTCTTACGAGGTAATGCTCTTAATATTCATAATTGCTTCATGGCAGGTACTTGTGCATTACCAAGTATTTGAATTTTAAAGGGTTTCATGTTGTTGAAATGAAATGAGGTGTTTGTGAAAAGACCTGTGGGTGAGATAGAAGAGCACAGTTGAATAGAATGGATTAATCCTGAGCTGGTAGGAAATATCCAGGGAGATGATTTGTCAGGAAGATTGAAAAGCTAGTTCCCATGAGGACCCAATCCTGACCTTTAGGTGGAGGGAGATTACAAAAGGTTTTTTATTTTATTTTATTTTATTTTATTTTATAGATGAGGTAGGACTACAAAATAAGAATATCAATTCTACAAGCCACATGATGAAACCACACTATAGGACACTGCTAATCCATTCCCCACCCTCACATAAGCTATTTTTCTCCTCAGGGATATGCTTATTAGCAAAGGGAACTAACAAATAATCTTAAAAAACTCCTTATGAGCAATCATTTTAAGCACTAGCTTCTTCCAGTGTTTATTAGAGCTACTCACCAGTGTCTAAATAAATCCATTGGGAGAAGTGCAAAAAGGAGGAGAAAAAGCAAAAAGCAAGTTAATGGAAAATCAGCATCTGTATATTTGGAATAAACCTCTGCTTGAGGTGGGAAAAAATGATTGTATGATGTACTGCTGCTGTTCGACCATTTAAAATTCTTCATGACCCCATTTGGAGTTTTCTTGGTTAAGGTACTGGAGTGTTTTGCCATTCCCTTCTCCAGCTCATTTTATAGATAAAGAACTGAGGCAAACATGGAAAAATGTGTAGGATCACACAACTGATAAGTGTCTGAAGCTGGATTTGAACTAATAAAGTCTTCCTAATTCCAAGTCCAGTGCTCTATCATATTTCTACTTTAATTTTCATTCTACCTCTTTATTTATCATCTCTTTACCTAGAGGATCAACCCAGTTCAACAATTATCTCTTAAGAACCTACTATTGACAGGTATGGAGATGTCACATTGATGAATCTGACCAAAAAATTGTGTTTATTTTTAAGCATTTTGATCACAGATGTATGACATGGGAGATACTGTCACAGGTCTGCCCAGCATGGCATGCCCTCATAAGAGAAAATGATGTGCTCTCTAAGCAAAGCAGATTTGAATTAGCCCAAAAGAAACGTGAAATGTGCAAATTAGAGAAGCTACCTCAAATGTTCATATGGACAATTTCTGTCTGACCTTGGCAGAGCACCCTGAGCTCCTATTAGTCTGATCATATCACAGTCACTGTCAGACATATTGAAACTCAGTTCTAAAATAGAGATATCATTTTGATCCTCTTCAAGAACAAAGGACAACAACCAATGGATCACAATTTGAACTAATTTCTAACAAATGTTTTGTTCTCTATGTGCAGAAGGCTGATGCTGTACGAGTCATTACCTTTACTGGATGTATGGGTGAAACATACTTTGACAGCAAACCTATAGGGTTGTGGAATTTCCGAGATATAGAAGGAGACTGTAAAGGATGCACAGTCAGGTTAGTTATGGATTGACCTCTCTTCATTTAATCTTCTGTGTCCTAATGCTCTCAGTTTTAGTTTGCGGTATTCTGCTATTATAGGTGAAGCATCAAATGATATAATTTCAGTTCTATTCATTCTATTCATCATAAAGATTGAGGCACTTTCGTTTAGTATTCCTTGGGCCTGAAAGATTATGCAAAAGTAGCCAAGGAAAAGGAGTATAAAAGATTGAGAAAGAAGAGGCACTAAGGGGGATACTTATTAGGGAAGAAAAGATAGTCAGGATCTAGAACCATGGAAAAAATAAAACAAATGTCCACATGTTGAACAAAGTATTTTAAAACAAAACCTACAAAATAAATCTAGGACATTTAATTAGACGTAAATTTCCTGAGGGCAGGGACCAAATCTTCTAATTTCACAGTGGTCTTGATCTTAGTACTTCTGTCACAAGCATAACCATGGCTATAAGTCACGTGACTTCCCGGTTTCACAGGTCATTGTCTAAGACTATAATTTGCTGAACAGTATTAGATTTACTTTGGTGAAGAAATTTCTTTTCTTCTTTCTTTCTTTTTTTTTTTTGCACATGAAATTCCAAATCTATTATTTACAATCTACTATTTCTTTTATATTTATAATAAAATTTTCATTTAAATTTTTTTATCTGGAATTCCTAAACCAAATCCTGATTTGTAGCATTTGCTATTTTCAAATGTGTTCACACTGAAAATCTAACAGGAGGTCTCCCCAGTCAGTTCAATCTGGTGAAAGTTTGATTTAGGTTCACCTCAAACACCTTTACAAGATTGTAAAATACTTAGCACAAATCTGACACATAATAGGTAGGTTTCCCTTTCATATAAGATAATTCTATAAATTCCTCCTGGATGAGAGATTAACATGAAAAAATAAATTATAAACAAGATAGAGCAAAGGGAATAAATTAATTTATCCTAGTTGGAGTGGAGATTTTTTTTTCTTAAAGAAATTAAGAAAGAAGTAAGACAAGATATATTGGTTATAGTCTTTAAAAAACAGTTTCTATACTATGGAAAAAATGTAAAGAAAGAAATAATAGCTTAGGAAAATATTAATAGATAATGACAGATACACAGAAATATACATATTAATCTTTGTAAATCAAATATATAAGGAACTGTTAAATATATACAAAGCTAATATCAAAACTACAATGGATAAATTTTCAAACTATGAAATGAAAACTTTCAACAGATAATTATTAATCAATACAAATTATTAATGATGAGGTTTAACCTCACTAATAATCAACAGATGCAAATCACAGCAACTCTGAGGCATTTTCTTAATTCCATCAAATTAATAAAAATAATTAAAAACAATAAAACTCAGTGCCAGTTGGGTTAAGTCAAATTAGTGAATAACAGTCATTTAATATGTGCCAACCACTGTGTTAAATGCTGGGTTACAAAACAAGGCAAAAATCTAATGCCTGCCCTGAAGGAACTCATTTTCAAATAGGGAAAACTACAAATAAACTACAGAAATATAAATAAACTGAAGAAACTCAGGTGATGATACCAGGAACTTAGAAATATGGGAATGGGAAGGGACCAGGAAAGAATTCCTGAAATAGTAGATTGTAAACTGAGTTTTGAAGGGCTCTGGAAAACCAAGAGACAAAGGAGAAGAGGGAAGGAGATCATTTCAGGCTTGAGGGACACAGCATAAGATACAGAATTCAGATATTAAATGTCACTTCAAATAATACAAATAAGCCAATGTTGCTAGAATCTAGAGTGTATGGAAAAAAAGTATTAAGACTAGTGAGTTAGGACAAGGCTATGGAGTCTGGAAGGACTAGTGGCCAGAATTGCAAACTTTTACAGTTTTTCATAGAATATTCTAGGAATATGAAGTAAAAGTTGCAAAACAATTTTAGTCCGTGATGCTTTTGATCAATGCAATGATTAACTATAGTCATGAAGACTGGATATGAAATATAACACATGCCTCCTGCCAGAGAGGTATTGAACTTAAAATGCAAAACAAAATATATTTAGATAAGGCTAATGTGGGAAATTGTTTTGATGGACAATTCATGTTTGTGATGAAAGTTTTGTGAAGAATTTTGTTGTTATTCAGTAATGAGGATAAATTATAAATACATGTAAAAATTAAATTTATTATAGATACCAATGTTGCTTTATGTATACATACACACACACATATATACATATATATAGTAATGGTGTAATGATGAAAGCAACAGCATAAAAAACTATTTTTTCAAAGATTTTTATAGCAGCATTATTTGTCATTCCAAACAATAATGGCCAAAAGAACTAAATGTGCCAAATAGTTGATTAGATTATAATGCATTAATGCAATTGAATATAATAATGCATCATAGATCAACAAGTATAACAAATTAAAAGAAATATAGGAAGACTTTATGAAATAATGCAAAATGGAAAAAAGCAGATCAAAAAAAAAAAAAGACTTTACAATAACTATGACCATAAAAGAGGAAGAGAGTATGGGAATGAATGACAAATGGAGAATTCTGGGTGGCTAAAATATAATGGGATATAGTAGACAGAGTGCTCAATGTAGAGGCAGATACCTGAGTTCAAATCCTGTCTCTACCACTTAATTACTCACAGTGTAACTGGTTCAGTCACTTTACCTTTCTTCTCCTCATTTTGTTCATTTCTAAAATGAAGAAGTTGATTTAGACGACCTCTAAGATTCATTAAAGCTCTAGATCAAACATCTATGAAGGAATCACTGAAAAATTATATTTCTTTCACTAAAATTCAATTAATCAAATGGAAACAGTTGCAAAACAAGTACAACTGGTTGCATTAATGTTTTTCTACTATTAATAGAAAGCAAATCTAATTGTTTGAATAAATGTTAATATTATTTATTATAAATCATTACAAATTTATTATCATTATTGTAAATTTATTATAAATCATTTAATTAATATTTATGTGTAGATATATATAATTTCTTCCTACAAGGAAGGATTTCTTCTTACAAGTACATTAGAATATATCAATAGAAACTAAATAATAGAAAAGTTGATGAATATTAAAATCAACAATATAGAGTTTTGAAAAATTAGGGAGCAATCAATAAATCTTGACTATTATTTCCAGTCCAAGGCACACATACATATTGCCATGACCTGTGTTCCTGTAATCCATTTTCCACTTGTAGGTAGCATTACAGATAAAGCATTACACTTCTTTTATATATATATAAAAACCAAAAATCATACTGCTAGTGAGTTAGTCTAGCTACAAGGCAACTATAACTATAAAAATAAAAATTCATTTAAAACATTCTAATGAGGATAAATAATTTTAATAGAAGTTTATAGAGATATATTACAAAGATTTCTATTGCTTTCTTTTCATCTCAAGGCCATAAATTTAAATTTGACTAATCTATAGTTGATCCAAAGCAATCATACATCAGTTGAAATTTAATTGATCCAAATCTCTCTGTGCAGGTGTGCCATGTCAAAATCACCTTTTATGGATGACTATTACTCTTGAGATTCTCCTCAATCCTTCATGAGTTATATAATCATGGAATTTAGATCTGGAAGGACTAGTGGCCAACATCATCTAATCCAATCTTAAATTTTACATATTAACAAACTAAAGCCTGAAGAGCCTACATCCACTTTGTCCATTTCACATAATTATAGTGGCAAAACCAATACTAGAAACCAGGTCTTTTGATTCCCAAACTAGACCTCTCTCCACTATACTTGAGTAGGAATGGACAAAGTGTATAGAGGCTGCCCCATAATTTTGTAGAGGAAATCTATGATGTCCATTTTGTTTATATAGCTATCCTTTTTGTAACAATATCACAATGGTTTAATATCTTCAGAGAACTGACAGGGAATCTTAACCTGGAGCATTGAACTTAATTTTTAAGTGAGGTTATTAGACTTAATAACTTAATAACCTCCTCTAGGAGGTCAAATTCTAATAGGGGAGCAAATAAGAAAATAACTAAGTACATTCAAGATCTACAACTTGGATCTTAACTCAGGGTGTGTGAACTTTTTTTTTTAAATAAATGAGGTTATTAGACTTAATAACTTAATTATCTCCTCAAGGAGTTCTAATGCTAATGTTGGAAACAAATAAGAAAATAACTAAGTAAATGTAAGATCTATGCAGAGTAAATGGAAGGTAATCTCAGAGGAAAAGACATTAACAGCTGGATATCCTGAAAGAAAGTGGGATTTGAGGGTTTTTTTTTCTCATAAAGAAATTAAAGAATTCAGGAGGCAGATATCTGTGTATAATGTTCAACAAAGGGAGACAGCCTAGTACAAAGACAGAGAGATTGGAAATGGAGGGTCATGTGTGAGGAAGAACAAGGTCAATGTTGCTGGTTTGTTCACCTAAGTAAAATGTAAATAGACTGAAAAGATAGGAAGAGTGAAATTGTGAAGAGCTTTAAATAATAAAAAGAAAATCTTATATTTGATCCTAGAGATAATACAAAACCACCAGAATTTATTAAATGACATGCTTAGAGCTATGCTTTTTGAAAACAATGTTGGCAGTTGAGTAGAGAATAGATTGGAGTAGGGAGAGACATGAAGAAGAGACCATTTAAAGGTTATTGCAATAATCCTAGGAAGAGGTGATAAAGACCTAGGATGGTGGTTATGAGAATGAAGAGGGAACAGATGTGAGAAACATGGTTGAGGTGGAATCAACAAAATTTGAAAAATTATCAAATCAGTTAGGTAAATGGAAATGAGTATTCAAAGATGACACCAAATTCATGAGCTTAGGTGCCTGGGAAGATGGTGGTGCCCTCGACATCATTAAGAAAATTTATAAAAATGGTCAGTTTGAAGGGAAATAAATGAGTGCTGTTTTGATCATTTTAAGTTTGAAAGATTCAAACAAGACATCCAATTTGAAATATTCAAAAGGTACTTGATGACATAGAGCTGTAGTCAGGAAAAAGATTAGGATTACCTAGAGAGAGATCTGGGAATCATTTTATGATAATTGAATCTATATGAGCTAAAGTGATTCCCAAGTAAGAAAATGCAGAGAAAATAAGAGAAGATGGATTGTGTCAGAGCCTTGGCTACTATCCCAGTTACTGCATGAGATATAGATGGTGAATCAGCAGAAGAAGGAATGGCCAGAGAGTGAAAAGGACAACTAGGAGAGAGTAGTATCACTCCTCCCCCCGCCAAAAAAAAAAAAAAAAAACAGACTAAAATGTGTTTCCAAGAGAAGAGCAGTGTTTAATAAAGGTTTAGAAAATATCATTAAATATGCAATTAAGGATCATTGATAACTTTGGAAAGATTAGTTTCAATTGAGTAACAAAGTTGGAAGCCATTATCACAATGGGTTAAGAAGAGAATGGGAGGAAAAGAAATGGAAAAACTGATTGTACATAATTTTTAAGTTTCAAAAAAGATTGGCCATGTAACCCACATTGGAGGCAATGAAATATATTGCCTAAATTATTACTTTTATTTGGATGGGCAGCTTATTGACAGTGTGTATGTTTATGTGTGTATTTGTTGAAATAGCCTGGCAGAGTATATAAAAAGCTTGCCTCACATTAAGAAGAGTTAATTTTAAGTCCTGCCTTTAGCACATGCTGACTATGCTACCCTGGGCAAGTAACATCTTTGTGCCCTAAGGAGTTCTTCAAAACTATAAATTGCAGAAGAGGCTTAATCCACATTAATAAGAATTTCTTCGTCAAGAGTTGACTGTGCCAATGAAATCCAACATGTGTATGTATATGTGCATGAATATAGATGATGAACTATATTCAGAATTTAAAGGTAAGAAAGAAAGGCCTGGATCTCATTTGGGGAAATTGCTTATCATCTTCAATGATCCCAAATTGCTTTTTTTCTCCAAAGATATTTTTAAACCAGTATTTTTTGGATGATACTTTAAGACTGTGAATCATGGAACACCATGATCTTGGAAGAATCAAAATTGAAGATAACTCAAAGGTTAATGGAAAGACAGATGTCTTGAAGTAATTTTGTTCTACTTTTCCAACCTTGTCTCTGCAATGATCACGCAGGAAAAAAAATTCTTGTTATGAAACCTGGGCTACTGCCTCAACAGATTCTGCATGCAGCTCTTGTCTTAGCAGCCACAGCTACTGAAAAGTCAGAAAATAAACTTCTCAGTGTCAAAGTCCTTGGCAATGTCAAATGACTCAATATTAGAAACCATCTTGATTTTCCTTATGAAATTGCATGTTATATATGCAAATATATGATATTAATGTACTCTAAGGACCATTGGGTTTTTTCATCTGAATGATAACCAAAGCCTTTTATGTTCTCTCCCTATTGGAACATAAGCTTCTTGAGAAAAAGGACTATCCTGTTTTTCCTGTACCTTCAATACCTGTCAAATTTGAAGGTCTTTTTTCAGTCCTTCTTGATGTCTTCTACTGCATACCCTCTTCTGCTCTAGATTTTCAAGATACAGCTCTTCTCTTTGCTTTTCTCCTGTCTGTCTCAGAACTTCCAATGATCCTTCTAGTTCATTGTCTATAACATGACTACTAATTGTGGATGTTGTCCAAAATTCTGTTCTAGTCTCTCTTCCATTTTTAAATTCTCTCCCCATGATTTTAATGATCATATCCTTATCAATGCATCCCAGAGCTATGTAACCATTCTCATTATGCTCCCTGAGCATCAGCCCCACCTCCTTATTTTTAATTGAGCATTTAAAGCTGGATTTCCTAAAGATACTTCAAGTTCAATTTATTCATATAGAACTCATTTTCTTCCCACCCAAATCATCTTTCCAAGCTTCCCTGCTTCTGTTAAAGATTCTACCATTCAATCAGTCTTGTAGGTTATCCTCAATTAGTGTTATACTCAATTTCTCATTCTCCCTCATTCCTTATTTCTGATATGTTACCAAACTTGTCATATTTCCCTTACAATATCCACAATATCTCTTACACTTGATTCTTTCTATTTAAATATCTGTCTCCTCAAAGATAGTTCTCCTGCCCTTTTGCCTATATTATAGCAGTGATACACTAAATTGATCTCCCTGCCTCAAATCTCTCCCCACTTCAGTCCATTCTTCACACTGCCTCCAAAATTATTTTCCTTAAGCAGAGATTTATGTCAATCTCTTAGTAAATCAATTTCTCTCTAAAGTCAGATATAAATTCCTCTGTTTAGTTTTTATAGTCCTTCATAACCTTGTTCTACTCAATCTTTCTAGCCTCACTGAACATTACTTTCTCTCCCACATTCTTTTATCTAGTCAATATGGTCTTTTCTTTGTTCTTTTCACAAGGGCACTCCATCTCCCATTGCTATGCCTTTGTACCAGTTATCTTCAATTTCTCTTCATTTTGACTCATAGAATCTCTTACCTTCTTCAAAACACATCTCAGGTACTATCTTCCTCTCTTAGTGTCCTCCCTATCAAATTACCTTATATTCAACTATTTTGTATGTATTTGTATTTAGTCTTTGTAATATATATATATATATATATATATATATATATATATATATTATATATATATATATATATATATATATATATATATATATATATATACATATAAAATATATGTAATTTATTTATATACAAATTTGTTGTCTCTCATATTCAAATATATTTTCCTACCTTCCAAGTAGAAGTTGTTTCATTCTTTCTATTTATATCCCCAGAAATTAACACAAGGCTCCTGTTGAAGTAGGCACTTTGTAAATTCTTATTATTAGATTGATTGACAGTAGATGTATAGTAGATGGTAGATGATATGCAGTCTTCAGACTATTACCAAATCCATTGAGGATTAATGTAAAAGATATCAAAGACATGTGTGACTAAAAAAAGGTGTTGGACAAGAATAATGAGAGAGGAAGATAACTGATGGACAGGCCCTGTACTATATTGCCAGAGAATTCACTTAATCAAGAGAAGACTTCCAGTATTTCAGTTTAATCCTGCATAGAAGATTTGTGGGAAAACATGGACATGAGTCACACAGGATAAGAAGACAGATTATAATCTCTACCAGCAGAGAAAATTCCCACATATTTCAGTTTATATACAATTACTGAAGTCACTGGTACAATACTATGACCCTTGTAGATATATAATAAATGTTTGTGTTTATTACTACATCTATTCTGTAAATACATTGGTTTTCTTTCTTTTTTGTCCCTTTCTTTCTTCTATCCCATTCCATAAGTATAACCTCTCCTTTGAATCAGGCCCATTTTAAATAACATTTACAAGATATATTATTAATTCATCCATTCATTTGTTCAAAAAATCTTTGCTGAATGCCTAATAAGTGGAAAGCTTCATGTTAAGTACTTATATATGGAATCTATGACACATGGTCCCAGGCCTCCAAGAGTTCACAATTAGTGAATGTCGTGTTAACAATATCTTGACTAATAATTTTTTTCTCTTTCTAGCCCGCAGGTAGAAGACAGTGAAGGTACTATCCAGTTTGATGGAGAAGGCTATGCTTTAGTCAGCCGCCCCATACGCTGGTATCCCAATATCTCTACAGTCATGTTCAAGTTCAGGACCTTTTCTTCAAGTGCTCTTCTGATGTACCTTGCCACCCGAGACCTGGTAAAAAAAAAAAATCACACACAGACACACAGATACACAGACACACAGACACACACACACACACACACACACTAGTTGGACTACAGAGCCCACAAATGTCATGGGTCACTTTAATTATAAAATAAAGCAAGAAAAAAGAGAATAGATTGTTGTATAACATCCAGTCATGAATATCAGTATCAAGAATTTACTTTGCCTTAGTAGCTATAAAGTCAAATATAAATTTAATGTGATTTTCCATATACACAACTTGCTCCTTTACAATCAGAACATAACAGACTACAGAGTATCCTGGTTTGGAATCTTGTCAAAGTAAAACCACTATTGCAAGCTAGATATCTGTTCAATTATTCACATCCTTCTCGAGATATCCACATGGATAATTATTCTTCTAGGATACTAAATGATAACCTAATGGCTTACTTGGTATTCTTTCCAAAGTATCTTATTTATGCTGAGAGTAGGCTTTTCTTTCAATAAGACCTATCTCAATAGCTTTACTATAGTATTTTACATCATTAGAAACTATATTTCACACATATAAATGGGTACATCCTGTTTCATAAGAACTTTTTTCTAATGTAGCATAGAAATTTAGAAAAGAAACCATAACTGTCACAAATACCTCAGCAAAAGCAAAAATCCATCTTTTTATGTATGTGTTTTTCTAATCACGAGTATTTTTGGTATTATAAACAGAAAGATTTTATGAGCGTAGAACTCGCTGATGGACACATAAAAGTCAGCTATGATCTGGGTTCAGGCATTGCTTCTGTTATCAGCAACCAAAACCATAATGATGGAAAATGGAAATCCTTCACCCTGTCAAGAATTCAAAAACAAGGTGAGTTTTAGTGATAGCACCCTAAATACTTTAATTATCCCATTTAGTGCAACTCACCATCTAATCTCAAGGAAAATGGTGTCCATAATTGTCAGTTCTCAGAAGTTCTATTAAAAAAATGATATAGCCAATTCTTCTGCTTAGATTATTATAGGTGGTTTGGGTTAGATGTGACTGATTGAAGTGTCAAATGGCTCTTCTGTCATTTTCTTTTGAAACTTGGGGCTTAATTTTCAGGCATACAACTGTTTCACAACTTACAAAATTACATCCTGTAATAGCTTTGAAAAATGTTTTTTCAGATAGTTCCAAGATTACACTCTCTATAGAAAGCTGGTAGTGAAAATGTCCATGAATCCAAGACCACTAGAAAGACTTTCCAGGGCAGCAAGTCAGTGATCCTTGTTCCTTATTCCATTTTTTAAAGAATGTATAAAAGAAATTATCAAATGCCTAAAAATTGTCTGAGGCAACAGTTGTAGCTGAAATATCTAATAAATTCCCTCTGACACATAAGACTATAAACCAAACAGCACATAAAAAAAAAATGAAAAAAATTTAACTGTCATATATTAGGCCCCAAGCTTATAAATCAGTACCCATTTTTATAGCTCAGATAAGTAGTTTTAAATTTTCAGCAAAATTGAAGTTATTGAGGTAAAAATAATTTCACTATTTTGCTTAATATATTGGGATATAATAGAAATAGCCATTAATTTGCAAACTTACAGCATAGATTGAAATTCTGACTGTATAATTACTTTGCTTTATAAACCTGGGTTAATCATTTAACCTCTCAGCCTCAGTTTTCTTGTAATATAAAATGAAAAGTTTGGCTAATCTTTAAAGTCTTTTCCAGATATAACATTCTGTCTTATTAAGTGTTGCCTTTTTATATTCACTAGTTCCAAAATTCCTTTATCATAATCTCTTATCTTCCCAACTTTTTTTTTCAAATTCACTACCCTCAAACCTAGTTTTTCAACCTTAGTGTTACCTTCATTCTCTTTATTCCTCAGTTTACTTCTAGACCATTACCCTGAACTGGTTATGATCTCCTTTCCTTATTAGCTCAGCTTCACAGGGAATCAATTCAATTTCATAATATTCTCTACATTATAGTCCCTTTCTCCCTTGTCCTATGATCCATATCACCTTGCCAAATCCCAACCATGGATTACTACAGTAATTACTACAGTAAACTAAAGTGTCCTTGTTGATATTAAAGTAATGCTGTACAAAGCTGGAGAAAGTCATGAATGGTGATGCTGAATGGAACTACTACAAATTTAAATTATATAACTCCACTGGGCTCTATCTGAAGCATGGCAATCCTTTTACAACTCTCTAATCAATTTGCTCTCTTACTAATTCTTTGTCCTATCTCAAACCTCCCAAGGCACTTTCTTCCCTCATCTTCTCAACTGAGAACTTTGCCTTTTACTTACCAGAAAATAATTAAATCTATTGAGTTAGAGCCCCCTCTTCTTTCGTCTTCTTCATCCCAAATCACTCAGACATTGTCCCCTACTATATCCTTTATTCAGGCTTCATGTGAAAAGTTGAATCATGTGTTAAGTAACAGACATATTCTTTAACCCAATTTTTACAATGTAATAGCTGTAATAGTGCTCCTCTGCCACACTTAGCTTTTAAGAACCAGTCATTGCCACACAAACATTAACTAAAACCTTTCGTGGAAAATTTTTTGGTTTGTTTGTTTCTCCAAAGAAGGAAGGTCCAAGAAGACTTGGACCTATGTTTTGATACTATGAAACTCCCTTCATTAGTGCAAATTAACAGCAAGTCATCTGCAATTTATAGTCTTAACGACTTGCCTAAGAATTTGAGAAGTGGAGTGATTTGCCCATGGTCCCACAGCTCATTTGTGTTAGAAATACAACTTAAACCTAAGGATTCCTACTTGTAAGACCTGTCTTTTATCTGTTAGATCACATTCTGCCTCTCCTTGAGGAATATTATTATTGTGTGGCAATTGACTGTATAGAAGATTGGAAAAACTGCTACTATACAATTTGAGTATGAAAGTGATTTTTCCTTAGAGGTAGCAGAAGGGAAATAGGCTATTATATATATTTATTATTTAAAATTTTAATTTTTTTATCTCTTTTAGCCAATGTCTCTATTGTGGACATTGAGACTAACCAGGAAGAGAACATAGCAACAACATCTTCAGGAAATAATTTTGGCCTTGATTTGAAAGCAGATGACAAGATATATTTTGGTGGCTTGCCAACCCTGAGAAACCTGAGGTAATGCTGCTTAAAAATTTAACCAAGGATTTTTTTAATTCAAGTTCAAATCTAAGGATGTTTTCATAGGTGGCTTTTAAATCTAATAGAACTTTGCATTTTAATTACAGTATTTATCAGTTCCTGACTTAGGAACAGCTTCTCTTTGGATTTTTGAAGAAGATAATCAGAAACTATTATGTATGCTAATCCAATGTGAGGTCTCAAAAAGCCACTAGATACATTTGATAGTTTTGTGAACTTGTTTCCCCAAATTCACCTAATGAAAAGAATTGTACTTTTGATTAAAATTTAGGACATTATCATTGCTGTTATTCTCTTTTCACATTCACTGGATATAATAGCACAATGACTAGAAATTGCTCAATGTTCTGAAAAATTATTCAGTATTCTATGGGTACAGTATATATTTCTAACACTCAATAGCATCATAATGGTGTATTGGAATTTCCTTATTAGTTCTACTCAGGCCATTCTGATTTTTCTTGTCTTCATGTCAATAATTTTGCTTTGGTTTTATATATATTCACTGAAAAACTAGAAAGCTTTTGTTTAATATATATTTCATGACCCAGAAAAATTGTAAAATATATTTCTTATATAGCTGAATGTATTTGCAGTATTCCTAAAGAATATTATTAGTGGAAACTATAAATGCTATTGGTACTCATAAAATATTTTTTCTTAAATGGAGAACAAAGTGATAGAATTAAGTGAAATCCTTAATAGGAGTCTTTACAATCATAGCCTTTGTCATGGGTGCTAGAGACCTCCCTCCAATCTTCTATAATAAAAGTTCACATTTAATGTAAGGGGGATTTAAAGGTATTTTTTAGTAGTAATGAATAGGGGATAGAAGTCAGAGAGTCCAGCAGTTTATAGTTGAGAATTGTGGAGATGGTGATAATTTTCACACCATATAAATCAACATGAAACTTGATTCACACATGTACGCACATATACACAAACACATACCTACTTCCAAGTTGTTTATTCTAATTTTGTAACTATTTTATACTGTTGGTACTAGAAGTGACCTTGAATATTACTACTTTACTATGGTTAAATATAGACAGGTATAATGATCACAGTGTGTTGTATTGGGATCCTGTTAACTAGCAAATGTTATAATGAATTTTTAAAATGTTTCATAAGAAAAGTGATTAGAATTCAAATATATTTAAATATTTAGTGAATTTATCAAGGTACTATAATTATTGTACCACTTCAGAATTCCCATCATTTCTTCAATAGGTTAAAAATCATATGTCACAAGTTCTATAACTACATTCTAACAGGAATGAATAAAACATAGCCAGAGTAGGCCTGTTCATCTGAGCCAGCTTCCTATATACATAGGGATAACACTCAGCTTTTCACAAGCCCAAAGTGACTTTCCAGGAAAGATCCTTTCCAGAAAAGATAAGATCTTAAGAAAATGAGGGAGAATATATCTGTTAGTTGACTTTGTTAACCACATGCCTAATATATATTTTTTATTCTAAAGATCACTATTTTCATAGTGTAGCAATTTATAATTATGAATTCATCCCTTGTCACATTATTTCAAAGTAATCTTTAGACATATAGTTGTGATTTCTCAGAAAGCTAAAAACTACATACACATACAACGTGTCCATTATTGTGATCTCAATGATGGGATATAGTATAAGATACAAATAGTAGGGCATAGAGTATATGAATAGGTACTAATAACCTCAGATTTCTTGAAAAGTTCACATTTACAAGATATCAGGGAATATTTAAAAATAGAGATGGATCCACTAACCACAATTAGTTTTCACAACAGGGACTCTTAACCTTAGGTTGGGCAACTTTTAAAGAAATATTATAACTATATTTCAGTATTTGTTTTCCTTTAAAAAAATATCCCTACATATTTTATTTTATGCATTTACAAGCAGTATTCTGAAAAGGAATCTATACGTTCACCAGGGTACACCAATAGATGCTAGTTCACTGGATAGATCACTAAGTCAGGGAAGACCTGAATTCTAAGCCTGTCTTTAATCCTGCCTAGCTATATGATCCTAGGTAAATCATGTGACCTGTCTCAAGCTTAGTTCTCTCATCAGCAAAATAGGGATAATCATAGTATTTCTCATACGGGTTTATGAGAATGGAAAGAGATAAGACATGTGAAGCATTTTGTAAAACTTAAAGTTCTATATAAATGTTTGCTAGTATTATTCATTATTTTAACAAAGGAGTCTTGATACAAAAGATAAGTTAAGAGTTTCTGATGGAATGATAAAATGAACAATTTATTTAAGCATAAATTTTCAGAGCAAACGGGAATGAAAAGCAATAATATAGCTCCTATAATTTACCTGTAGGGTGTGATGGGGGAGGAGCATATTTATGTATCTGTTCACTGGCAGATTTTGTGCTTATTTTTCCTTGTTGATCAGTATCCATTCACTATTCAGAGATTAATAAAACTGTTTTCTTGTCCTTTAAGTGGAATGCATTTATGAGTAAATGTTCTCTCTCTTTTTTCCCCTTGTCATAGTATGAAAGCCAGGTAAAATTTACATTTATGCATGCCTCCTTCAAGTGCATGGGTTGAGTAAGTACAGCTTTTTAGAGAAAACAGCAATGCAAAAAGCATATTGACGCTGTCGCCAGCTATTATCTTGGGTACATTTTATAAACAAATGTTTTCTCCTTGAAATCCTGTTCATGCTCCTTCTTTTACAAAAATCTACCATCTGTAGGACATGTGCTTTACAATGGTTTTCTAAGAGTGGTAATGGACAGACTTTAATCCATACGCTCTCCCTTATCAACAAGTCCATTTTATGACCAGTGTCATACACTTTGAAGGTAACTACCCAGGCTTGTGGGTATAACCTAAGGCCATGAACCAGAGTAAAGCAAACTGGACTACACATGGATCAAACCCATGACCTTGATTTCCAAAAATCATGCTCTTTGCTAAACAGCCCAACCTGCTCTCCTAGCGCTTAGCATTGCAGTATTGCTTTTTGCACACCCCCATGTATGCACTTCACAGCCCTCCAAAGGTTTTCTGCACAGCTGTTGATGCATTGCTGTGTTTATTTGGAATTAGTTCTGGAGTTGGCTAAAAGGAATATGCGTACAGGCTGTAGTTAAAACTACAGTAACAGATGTTTTCTCAGTATAATATAGTTTACAACAAAGAGATCTGAGGTAAGGTCCCCAAACTTCCCAGAGCCGTTGTTTTTTGTTTGTTAGCCAAGAATTAATTACAGTGCAGGTTTCTCTGGTGGCTGGTCAATTCCAAAGGGACCTGAAAGTCTGAGTCATTATGGTCAAGATGAAAATCTGGCATTTTTGGCTTAATTTCAGGAGACTGACTGCCAAATTTCTGGGAAAGAGATAGAGAATCAAATCCTCTATGAGAAATATATTCATCTAGAGAAATAATGAAAGGAATTAGGATCCAAAATTGAAAGTACAATAGAAAGAAAGACAGGAAATTTGAGTGAACCAGGTGTTTTATCGTGTAATGTGACAACTGGCTAAATTGCTAGAGGGTGCTGTGCTTGCTGAAATGTAAAGACTGGTTTTCAGTAGAAACATATGCTAATGAAAATGTTCTGAGATGAACTCCTGTTGCTTTGTAATTGTGTCCTTGAATGATGTCCTTGAGTAGAGCAAAAATTGGAACTTTTTCTTTATGAGTAATGTAGAGGGAACAGGATTTCCTTTTATCTTTCCCCCATCATTATGTAAGGACTTATTTTATATGATTTCCACCTTATGGAGCCAGCTGAATGATTATGTTTTTCAACTGTTATTTTCATTTCCATAAAAGAATCAATGAAAAGATGGTTAATTAGTTCACATGGGCTCTAAATTCTTGATGAGTCAATCTCTCCTTTCCATAAGTAAATGTATAAAATCAAAGAGATGTGCAAGCTTCCTTTGGTCCCAAAAACCATACAAATTATTTTAAGGGCTCAACAGAAAAGAAATAATAACCAGAAAATTAAGTATTTCCTTCCTAGAGAGAGCTTAGTGAGTTAACATATAGGATCTAAGATCAGAAAAACATTACCAGAAATAATCAATCATATCCAAAGAGAAAGACTAAAGCTAGGACAATAATCTGGCATCCAATATAGCCTGGTTTGTTCTCCTCCCTATCATTCACGTATTGGGGCATTTTTTCCACTGGAGCAGAGTATATCTACATCTCTTTGTGATCTTGTGTATAATGGAAATGACACTGAACTGGATTTAGGAGATATGAGCTTTAATTTCAGGTCTGCCATTATGTCATCCACTGTAAGTGACATCCTTTGTAGGTCTCACTTTACCCATCAGAAAAATGAGAAAGTAGAGTGAATCAGGCAATGTCTAAAAGTTCCTTCTAGCTCTCAGCTTTTTTGATTCTCTCAATACTTAAATTGAATATGTAGCAGCAAGCTAGTTAGCTGCTGGTAACAAGTGGAATTATATTAATCATAACCTTTTGTAGTATCATTTGTTAATATTGGCCAGACAGTTCTTGAAAATGTTCCTAAACAGCTCATAAACACACATTAAGTACTCATTTTGGTTCTGTAGAAAATGGAGACATAGTGTCACTTCAGGGACAGAGCAGTGACTTAGTAGCCTCAGAATCAAAGAACAAAATTGCTATATTTAAAAGAATAAGAAATGAGCTGAAGAAAGGTAAGGTAAAGAAAGACAAGATAAGGGGGAAAAGGGAAGAAAAGGAAGGAAACATTTTATATATAATATAGTAAGTCCTTTCTTTCAATCTTATAATAAGTGAAAGTATGAAGTGTCATTTTTTCTTGGACTGTGTTATTGCTTTAATCTACTCTAAAGACTTTAGAGTTAACCTGAAAATCTTTTCAAAAAATGCCATCAAGGATGAATAAATGTACTGGCTTTTGTTAGAACTGGGAGCTTTAAAAGAGAAATCTAATTTTATTCTGTCCTTTGATTAGGAAAAAAAAAGTAATGAAAGAAAAAAAAATCTCATTTTTAATTGAAGGTTCCAGAATCAAAAGACTTTGAATCTTTTGGCCAATATTTCTTTTTAAATTTTTTTAATAATGTCTCTTTATTTTCAAAATACATGCAAAGATAGTTTTCAACATTCACCCTTGCAAAACCTTGTGTTCCAAATTTTTCTCCCTCTCATCTCCCTCCCCTAGACAGCAAATAATATAATATAGATTAAACAAGTACAATTCTTCTAAATATATCTCCATTTTTATCATGATCTACAAAAAAATCAAATCAAAAATTAAAAAAAAAAGCTAACAACAGCAAAAAGGTGAAAATACTATGTTGTGATCCACATTCAATCCCCTAGTCTTCTTTCTTGATGCAGATGGCTCTTTCCATCACAAGTCTATTGGAAGTGGCTTATCAAATATTTCTTTGTTTTTTAATATCATTTATTCAGGCTTCAAAGTTTTATGTTGCTTAGGGGGAAAAAAAACAACTGACTTGTTTCATAGTAAAGAACTGAACACAGAATAGGAGCTCAGAACATGCCTGATTGGTGGTTGTGTGTTCCATCCAGTGTGTGAGGATGCCAGTACAAAGAAAAAATTGCTCAAACTTTTCTGGTTGAATGGACACATGTATATTTGCCTGATAAATTGGATAGATTCTGAAAAATATATGCTATGTACATATGTGCACATGTCTGCATATGTATGTCTGCAGCTGTGCTTTTTGCTTCATATAGCTTGCTCTGTAGCCATAAAAATTATTCAGTTAGCTGACAAAATGACATTGCTATTATTTTTTATTTTATTTTGTTTTGAAAGGCCTGAAGTAAACTTGAAGAAATACGCTGGATGCCTCAAAGATATTGAAATTTCACGAACACCATATAATATACTCAGTAGTCCTGATTATGTTGGAGTGACCAAAGGATGTTCCCTTGAGGTTTGTTGGATTTTGCTTACCTCAAAAACAGACTCATACCATATGTAGTTTAACCATCTAGATATTACATGCTATTGTTAGAGTAAATGCCTTCAGACAGATTCTTCTTCCACATCCTATGTAGGCCAATAATACATGTACTATGAAGTGGCTTTTTTTGTTCTATGAATTTTCATTTCCAAACTAAGTTGGTGAAATGATAGCTCACAAAATAATTATGCATGTTCAGCAGTTTGTCTATTGGTTAGATAAAAGATGTCTTTCATATAAATTAGAGTTATCTTAAAGTAGGGATCTTCCAAACCTACATTTTCTTTGCAACCCACAATGTTGAGAGGGATGGCTTTTGTTAGTGTTGGGATCTTTAAGGAGCAATCTAATTCTATACTTCCTTTTATCGGAAGACAAAAATCTGTGTCCTCCAAGGTATACTGATTGTGTATAACAATGGGCCAAATCTGTTAAGAATAAAATTATATAGGAAAAAGTAAAAGTCCTATATTTGAATTCCAAAGAACAACTGGACAATTACAGGATGGTGGTAATAGCATGTCTAAAGAAAAGTATGAAAAGGAACAAGTGATTTTTAGCAAATGACAAACTTATTTCATATCAGATTAAAATATGACAAGATAGTCAAAAAGGCAAAAAGGCACAGCAACCCAGAGCATCATTTTGCCTTTGTCGGAACATGTGTGAAGCATTTTTCTCAATTCTAGGCTCCTCTTTTTATGGATGCTATTAGACTCAAAGACAGATAATTAGAACCATGAAGAGAATGGAAAACAAACCAGTTGAATAAAATAGGGATTCAGTTCAGTCACTTTTTAGTCATGTCTGATTCTTTGTGACCCTTTTTAGGGTTTTCTTGTCAGAAATACAGGAGTGGTGTGCCATTTTCTTCTTTAGCTCATTTTATAAATGAGGAAATTGGGGCAAAAAAGGATGAAGTGCCCAGCTAGTTAGTGTCTGAGATCAGATTTGAACTCACTCTAAACCCTGCCCAAAGACATATCACTATATTCTTGAACTTACTTCAGCTATTTGGCTGTAATGTGGAAGAGAAATTAAACTTATTCTGCTTAGTCTTAAAACTAGGTATAGTGGGGAAGAGAGGCAGATCTGAGATCGAGGTAAAGAAATACCTCTTAACAAATAGAGTTATACTAAAGACCTGTAAAGTCCCTTTCAATTTTGGGTTTCACCTTTAGACTGGGATTCTCCAGTATCATTCTTTCCATATCATAGCTATTCAGCTCTTCCTAGAAACCATATAGAAAATTAAAGACACTAGTACCTTCCCACCTCATGGTCCCACCTAACTGTCTTGTGCATGGCTGTTCAAAAACACAAACTCTTTCTTATCAGGGAAGGAGTTTATACATATAAGACTGAAAAAAGACTCCTGTTCTTTAAAAGAATGTAAATAATAACCCATTTTATCACTTACTAAGAACATCATGGAAAATCCAAAGTCATTAATTTACTTTAAAATAATATTTTAAGCCTAAGTAAAGACTTTTAGCCCCATTAAATGAAATTATAATTTATTTGGCTTCCTTCAACCAAAAATGTTTGGAGTTTTTTTTTTTTTCTTTTTCTTTCTGGGAGATGTGTCAAGAAGTTCTAGCTGTACACATCACTTTTACTTGCTGCTATTATCTCTAGGATCACATGGCTTTTCACTTTAGGAAATCTTAGTCCATTCTACCACTATCAACCTCAAGAAATCCTTTCTGGGTCTTGGGATTCTGCCACTGCCTCTCTATATCTGCCATTTCTACATCTGCTGCCTTGTCTCTAGAGTATGTTTCTTCCCAGCTAGAGTATAGCTGTCTATACTCTTCTCAAACAAAATGTGCTGAAAGCTGCTAAAATTTAAGTGGCCTTCAAAGAGCTATAGTTACAAAATGAACACTAGACAGACACAATTCTATTATGTACCAAATTAGAAGTTAAGGGGGGAAAATCAAGATACACCTACCAATTTCAATATTAAACAAAAACTTCCATAAGAACAGTTGATAATATACAGGCTCCCTCTGGCTCTTAAAATTCTGTCCCTCAGACTCTTACTGATACCTCAGGGCTTCTACTGTTCATACCACTGAATTGATTTATAGCCGCAAATTGGAACACCAAATCATACAGTGGGGCCAGTTCTGCCACAGTGATTCTAGATGCATCCTGGGAAGCCTGGGGATAAGAAAAAGGGAAATATAGATGGAATTTAATCTTAAAGGAATGGCACTGAGCTCCTAGAAGAAAGTTTTACTGAGAACTTTAATCTTCCAAAGCCCAGCTCTCATTCACATTCAGAAGAAATACACGGGGATGAAAAATTGGCTGCAAAATGAATAGCCTGTATGCTTGAAATGATCGTTTTGTAAAGTCACTTTTCAGTAAACAGGAATTATTTTGCAACTGGAGGATGAAGCAGAGATTTAATGTGGATAAATACTAAAAAAGGAACAATTGACCATATAGTAGTTTCATCTGAACTGTCCCAAGCTCCTTGATTTGAAAATTGCAATAGAAAGCTCAGGAGATTATGCCTTCTGCTAATATTTGTCATTTAAATGCCTTAGCTAGACCAGAAATGTTGTAAGGATAGTCTGCTTCCTAAAAGGCTCTTGCTTTTATATCCAGAAAAGCTAGAGACTCTGACAGCTGATCACTTGGCACAGTTAAATTCTTTCCTTTTTTTTAATTTCCAAAAAGGGTCAAACTGGCCTTGGTAATTTGTTAAATCAACAGCAATTGATTTATCAGCTTGTGACAAAATGTATATCATTTGGGAATAATATCTGCCAGTCCTGATTGCAGTAACAGGCCAGTAATAGTAAACAAGCCATCCATATTTATGTTTTATTTATGTGTTTAGTTCATCAGTAAAACATTAATAATCAGTTGATGAAATGAAGGAGAATGATTAATTTTCAGTTTTTTTCAAGTCAGATGTAACAAACCCTGAAACCTCAAAAAGGGATACAAACCTGTATTCATCTTTTATAAGCTTGAAGCTGGCCAATTGGGATAAAGTTAAATGTGAAAAAATAATTTTAATATTATTCAGGTATTCATTTGTTTGACAAGTAATGGTGGTTCACTTGCTTTCTATGATCCTTATATTTCTTGATAACATTAAATTGTTTATGCTTTCCCCTCTAAAATTACACTATGTGTATCTATGTTGTTCATATTTCATATGTTCCTATATGTGTACATGTTATCTCTCACCAGAGAAAGTAAAACTCCTTGAGGGAAGAAATGGTTTCATTTTTGTCTTTAAATCACTTAGCATAGTCCCTGGAACACAATAGGAGCTTAATTAAAGGTTATTAAATGATTGATGTGTCTGTTTACCCAGTGCTTAGCACATAGTAAGTTCTTTAAAAATAACTGTCGATTTTTTTAGTGGATTTGGAAATGGCATGAAACTGGATAGTAGGATTCCTTTATATTGTCATTTTTAAAAGTTATTTCTATCTTTCTCTACACAGAATGTTTACATTGTTAGTTTTCCCAAGCCTGGATTTGTAGAGCTTCCACCAGTGTCACTTGATGTTGGCACAGAAATCAACCTTTCCTTCAGCACCAAAAATGAGTCTGGGATCATTCTTCTAGGAAGCAGTGGAACTAATAACTCACCAAGGAGAAAACGCAGACAGACTGGACAGGTACGAAAAGACAAAGCAAATAATGTTTGTGCTTGCATGCTCCTAAGCATCTTTTCTTTAAGAAAGATATGAGCAAGGCATTTGAAGTTTATTGTTTGTATTTTGTTTGTACACTGTTCAAGAAGGAAAGTTTTATGACTTTCTTTTACTAGTTGGTAGTAATGACAATTTCACGTCTTACTTGAAACCAAGCTGATTTGATGATAATCACAATAATTGCTAGCACCTATAATGTGCTTTAAGGTTTACACCTTTACAACAATTATCTCACTTGATTTTCACAGCAAGTCTGGGAGGTAGGTAGTATTATTATCCCTATTTTATAGATGAGGAAACTGAGGCTCAGAGTCATTAAATGACTTGCTCAAAAATCTTACAGCTAATAAATATCTGAGGCTGGATTTTGAACTTAAATCTTCCTGACTCCAAATCCATTGTGTCTCCTAAACAATCTTTGACAATATTCATGTCTATCTCTATTTATCTATGATTTCATTTCTAATTTGCATAAAAGTCTCCATTATGATTTTTTTGATTTAGCTAATTAAGAAGCAAGAAACAGGATGTTTTGTTTACACCAAAAAAAAATATGACTTTTAGGTGCCCACCAAAAATATTCAGTCAAGTCGCAAGAAATTTTCCTATTTGTTTTACAGTTATCTTTTCCATATAGAGACTGTCCCCATAACAATTTTAATATATCATGTGTCAGTATAAAAAATTAAATGGAAATTTGGAAGGAGTTTTACAGATGCTGTACATGACAAATGAAGGCCAGCATATAACTAAGTAAAAGTTTAGAAACTCGGAAAATATATGTACAATATTGTGTGTGTCTATATATATATATATATATATATATATATATATATATATATATCATATTGCATAATATCAACATAGTTGGATAATAATAATTCAGATTTCTTTTCTGGTACAAAGGGAGGATCAAAAAAATTTTACATGGATTTTTCAACTGGGGGAATGCCCCTAATCCTTGTGATATAAAAAGGATAACTGCAATATTATTCCCTATTCTTTCTGACCCTAATGCAAAACTAATTCTACTGATGGAGAGGAGGTTTGACATGGAATCTAAGGCCAAGAAATTGTTGCCTCCTTATTAAAGAAAGTTTGGTAAAGTTTCTTAAAAGCTTCAAATACAATGAGCCACCTACATCATTTCCCAAATTTCTGTTCTTTGGGCTTGACCTTGAGCAATCCCACTTCTACTCACAATTAGATTATCTCACATTAAATCAGCAATGAGGGGATGGTTCCCTCCTTGATTCACCATTATAATTTATTTTCTGTCATCAGCCTCCACTCGATTAGCAATAAAGCATAGAGAATTAGTTTTCATAAGTACACAAGAATTTTTTAAAATTTGGTACTGAAGCTGTGGCTTTATCAGTATAGGAAATTTTCATTGAAAAAACTCCCTCTGCCAAGATATATCAACAAACTATATACTCTTTAGGATGTCCACAGGGCATGAGAGAGAAACTTTGAACCTCATAAAACCAGTATGTCAGAAGCATTTCCTGAAACCAGGTCATCTTAACTCAAAAGTCAGAACTTTATCCATTATATCATGCTACTTTTCAATATTAATAATAATAATAACATTATGCATCAATGAAGTAATAAAGATTAACACAACTTTCTAAAATGGTTTCCATAAGAAGATAATAATTTTTCTTATCATTAATATATCATTTGAGTGACAACTCCAAATATCTATTACTCAGTGCCAACCAACCCAGTTCAAATCAACAACTTAGAAAAATATTTTCCCTTTTATTAAAAATTTCCCATAAATAATCTATGATAGCTCACTCGAAAATTAGTACTAACTTTAGAGTGATCCAATTATTTTTACATTTTAAAAATAGAGCTCACTCCTAGAACACAGTCATCTAAAAACACTGCTCTTAGGGCTGAAAAAGTGAGTTTATAATAGTCAACTTCTGTTAGTCACAGGATCTGTGCTTTTCAAATTGGCCAATTTTCAAAATATATGTTCTTGTCCATCACATTTAACAATGACATTGCCAGAAAATTTCACAAAGATAAACTTGGGCCTTGAACATATTCAGTTACTTGGCAGAATTTGTGGCTTGAGATAAGCAGAGTTTGGGAGAATTTTATTTTTGTGGATTTTTTTAAATCAATCAGAAAAACATTTCTTAAATGACTACTACATATTTAGCACTGTGGGCCCTTTCTTTATATGCCATGAGCAAAAACCCAGATCTTTAGAATATTCCATGTTCAACACAGCTCTTTCCTACTGAGTCAGAAAAGGAATGATTGAGGCTATTGTGAACATATGATTCCAACTTCTCACTGCTGAGGAGAACTCCTTAGGAAACACGATTGTATCCAAGCTCCCTGGGGTCTATAACCAGATACCAAAACCATATTGGTTACTATAGTAACCATGGCAAGGATGAAAGCAGGCACATTTTTTGGAAGAAAAATTGTTTTCCTCCCTTCTGACTGTGGAATAAAAAGTTACACATTTGTGATAACAATCTAGTCAACGAGCTAGCGTAACATACCTTCAGTTTAAACTGCTCAAAATGCCATGAGCTTGAGAGCCTGAATAAATCTTTAAAAACCAGCTGGAGCCTTTCTCCCATCAATTTTACAATATTATTTCTACATGTAGATATCAGGACTGAGACTTTTTTTTACAACATTGGTTTCCTGGTCAGGTTTAAGAACAGGAAGCTGTTCTTTGGCCTAGCACTTGTACCAGCAGGATTATATTAGAAGGACCATCAGATTTGGGGCAAGATATCTTGAAGCTTCCAATTTCAGCTCTGGATTCTAGAGCTTCAGCAAATCACTTCACCTAAATGGGCCTTTCTGCCATTATCTATAAAATAACAGAACGGGGCTATACAACTCTGAGGTCCTTTGCAATTATAGATCTATGATCCTATAACCTTTTCTCTCTCAGAAACAGTCATTACCTTCAACATGGTAGCTAGACTGCATGATGGAACAGATTCTGATTGGAACTGCCTTAGAGACTTAACAGCTATATGACACTTGAAAAGTCACTTAAATTCTATCATCCTCAGTTTCCTCGTCTGTGAAATGGGAATAATAATAGTGCCAACTTCATGGGGCTGTTGTGAAGATTAAATGAGATAAAACATGTAAAGAGCTTTATGAATTTTAAAGCAAGTAGAATTGCTAACTATTATTACATATATATTAATTACATTATGTGTTACTATTAATATATTATTATATTATTGCTTTGTTATTACACTGTGTTGTAAATGTAATATTATTACATCACTATTGGTACTATATATGTATACTATATATATATGAACTTCTTATTGTTATATCTCAGGTAGATGTGTGAGTCAAATCCTTATCTTGTCTAGAAGTCTATGAGGGTATCAAGGATAAGGATCTCTTTTCTTGGAAATAGAATCCTAGAGTGACTAACTTCATAGTCCTCTCCAGATATATCCATGACTAAGTGCTACTTTGGACTGCCATGTGATCTCAACTAATCAGCCATCCATCCCCCATCACAGGCCTATTATGCTATATTCCTGAACAAAGGCCGTCTGGAAGTACATCTCTCCACTGGAGTGAGGACCATGCGCAAGATTGTGGTCAAGCCAGAGCTAATCCCATTTCATGATGGGAAAGAACATTCCATTCATGTGGAAAGAACAAGAGGGTAACAACAGCAAAATGGTTTTTAACTGAAATCCAATGATAGAGTCAAATGAAGTTTTTCAAGACTGCTTAAAACAGTTGTATATCTTTAACTACTTTTCTTGAGTTTTTAGAAACGTAATTTCATTTCTTTTAGAACTTTTATACTTTAGAGATATAAAATTGTCAATTGAGTCTCATCACTTTAGACATATAAGACTAAATTTATTATTTGTATGTGAGAGGCAAAAAAGCACAATGGATATCATACTAGCTTCAAAGTCAGGGAAGACTGTATTGAAAGTCAGCAGGTCTGAAAAAATAAACAACCAAAAAAAAAAATCATTCTTCTTTCACCCTAATATAAATTAATGAATGATGCCTTTCTTGCCACCCAAGAAAACTGTCTTCTTGACCTGTGGATGAGTGAGTGAGCCTTGTATTTTCCCAATATTTATTTTCTCAAAAGATTTCCACAGTTCACATTTATCCTGTTACAAAAAGGATCAGTGTCATTTATTTCTGTCCCTTTGATAGTTTAGAGGGATAAAATCAGGCTAGTCTGCATAATAAAACTAAACAACAAAACTAAAAATTTGAGGTACCTTTCCTAAGATTTTACTGTAAGATAGACAACCTCATTCCAGCATATTAACAATTTCATTGTTAGATTGAATATTTAGGAAGAAACTGAAAGTCAAATTTATTGTAATCAGAGAACATAAGGAATAGACTAAAATAATCAACAGTATCAATGCACAGAAACTGGGCAAGTTAGCAAAGTTAACCTGTAGCCTATCTCTAATTCATTCAGTATATATATCATTAAATTTCCTTAATAATGTATATAATATAAAGAACTAGTCATTGCCTTCAAGCTTTCTGTCTATTTAGGAAGCATGGCATGTACATGAAGAACTGTAGTACAAGGTAAATGATGATCAATGCCAGGAGGGCAAAACAAATTTCTAAGGAAGTTTAGAGAAGGTAGTGCTCACTTCCCACAAGAGAGTAAGGGGAATGGAAGAGAGGGGAAACTAAAGCATGCTTTTATGGGCCAGGTGACAAATGAGTGGAACCTTGCAGAAAGGATGGGAATTAAAGCAACTGAAAATGGGAGAGAGTAGAAAGCATTTCAGACAAGGAACTACATGAGCTAGAAACAAAGGCAAGATTGATATAAATTCCTTAGGAGAATGGGCAATGTCTTATTTGTCTTTGTTTAACCTTTACAGATTGACATGGGTGTTTTTTTTTTCTCCTAAAAGTACTTGATAAAGATTTGTGAAGGGAGGATTTAAGACTGTACAAGTTGCTTTGTTTAAATTTCTTATAAAATTATAAATGGTTCATCCAATCACAATAAGCTAATCATCCTAATGATGAAATGGGGGGAAAAAACATGGATTGGAAATCAGATCTAGGTTTGAATTTATTGCCTGTGTTATCTGGGACAAATTATTTAATTTTTCTGAGCCTCAGTTTTATTTTCTATATGATGAAGAAGTTGGACTAATCTCTAAAATCTTTCAGTTTTAAATCTTATAAGTTTTTTCCAACTACTATAATTAGTCTAAAATTCAGACATAAATACATTAAAGAGAAACTTGACATCTTAAGTTTCTTGAAGGATAAGCCCTAAATATAGAACCTTTCTTCTATCCCTGCTATCTTCCAAAGATGCTTAATATACTTTTTTCAGTTTGCCTAAATCTTCAGAAATACTTTGTGGTTTATCCACTGTACCACCTAGCTGCCCAGAAATACTTTAGAAGACCAAAAAGGGCTTGCTTAAATAGATTTTTAAGCCCTGGGTCTGATTTTAGGTTCTCACAGAAAGAAAGTGAAGGAAAAAAAAACTAATAAAAAAAAACTAAAATAAAAACAATCTTGGAACTTGCTGTTCTCAAAATGTTTTAGTAAACACATTTTCAAAATTTTTCTTCTTTAGTCTAGATCTGTGATTTCATTGGCTAGGGGAATCCTCTTGAGGAAACTGCAGCTACAATACAGATTGAGTCCTAGGGCTCTTGGGGTCAAGTGACTTACTCAGCATCACCCAGATTTTGTGTCATAGGCAGGATTTTAAATCTAGGCCTTTGCTATATACTGAAGCAATCTCTCTCTCTCTCTCTCTCTCTCTCTCTCTCTCTCTCTCTCTCTCTCTCTCTCTCTCTCTCTCTCTCTCTCTCTCTCTCTCTCTCTCTCTCTCTCTCTCTCTCTCTCTCTCTCTCGCTTTCTCTCTCTTTTACACACATTATGACATGCTCTTTCTAAGAAGTTATCATTGAACATTTCAGGCCACACTGAATCTCCCAACGCTAAGTCCCTGTACTGTGCTGCTGTCCTCTATGCAGGTGTTTTTAAAAGAAGGGGATTTATTGAATCTATCCTCCCAGCTGTAAACTATCAATACAGTTTTTATTAGATTAAGCATAGTATACATTGAAAGCTCTTCATTCAGTTAATTGTCCATATAAACAAACAGTTTTGTTGTTCACAGATCATTATCTGGTAGTATAGTAGTGGACACATCAGTGTATAGTCACTGAACTTAGTGCTAAAATTAAAACACATTTTCTACCATATTGTCTCAAAAAGTACTTGCAGATCAAAAAAATGATGAACACCCAACATCTCATTATTTAGACTCTAGAAGAGGAACTGAGAATAGCTGTTCCTACATTAGAACCAAAAGCAAAATGAACAAAATATGTTCTTGTATATATGTGAGAGAGATGTGAGAATCCATTATTTAGTGACCACTGAAGAATTAAGATGTCTATCCCTCTCTACCCTCTTATTTTTGTCTCTAGAATGCCCTCCTTTGTAA
The DNA here is from genome assembly GCF_016432865.1 of Antechinus flavipes. NCBI lineage: Eukaryota > Metazoa > Chordata > Mammalia > Dasyuromorphia > Dasyuridae > Antechinus > Antechinus flavipes. The sequence continues at coordinate 312,732,074 of NC_067401.1, forward strand.
TTATATCACCTGTTTGAAATCCCAGAAACCTCCTGAACTTGGAGTAGGAGATGCCTCATTCTCCTGGAGGAGGCTCAGTTAGCCCCATAGAGCCCACTTTTCCACACCCTGTGGCACTTCTAGAAGAGGCAGAAGGCTCTTGTCTCTTTTCCCTTGACCTCTTGTCTTTTTGTCTTCCATTTCCCTCATCCTTCTTTCCATTAATTTCCATTGATTCTCATTCCCCTCCCCATTCTCCCCTACATTCAATCTGTGGCAGCATCTTCAACAAAATTGTCTTTCAAGAGAATTTGGGAGAGGGTAGAGAGGGAGAGAAGATAATAAAGCACATACAATGACAAAATTCTTTTCTAAAGAGAAGGAAGGCTAGTCCTTGCTACCCCTCTCCCAAGAACCTTGTACTCAAGGTAATGCATAAATTAATTAGCTCTTGTGGATGCTTCCTGTATTCCTGCCCCTTTCCTTTCCTCCCTAAGCTCTCTCCATCCACAACCCAGATACAAAAACAATTGTCCATATAAATCAAGGAGGAATTTAGTACTAGAATTCCTTCACTCAAAAAACCTATCAAACAAGCAATAAATCAACAAGCACCTACTTATGTACCTGGAAATGTGCTAGGTTTGAGTTATACAAGAACAAAAGTAAAACAATTCCTGTTCTCCAGAGATTTATAGTCTAGCACGGAAGAGATGTGAGGAGAGAGAGAGAGAGAGAGAGAGAGAGAGAGAGAGAGAGAGAGAGAGAGAGAGAGAGAGAGAGAAAAGAATGAGGGTAAAAAGAGGAGAGCACTAGAATGGAGGGAGGAAGGGCTGTCAGATGAGTCAGAAGAAAAGAAGGAAGGGGGAAAGAAGAAAGGAGGAAAGAAGGAAGGGAGAGAGGAAGGAAGGAAGGAAGGATGAATTTCTTAAAGTACCTACTTTAAGGCACTATACTAAACATTTTACAAATATTATCTCATCTGGTTTTCACACAATCCTGGGAGGTATATTATCTCATTTATAATTAAGAAACTTGAGATAGCTGGAGATTTAAGTTACTAGCCCAAAGTCACACAGTTAGTGAATGTCTGAGACAGGACATGGATTTTGGTCTTCCACATTCCAGGCCTGGGAATTCTATCTAGAGATGAGGAAGGAGTACATTTTAGGAATGTGGGCCAGCCAGTACAAATACACCAGGTATGATAAACAATATGTATGAAGGAAAGTAAGGTATAATAATGTTAGGAGGTTCTTTTCTCCCAGGGCTGTTCTTACTTAAGTAGAATACACAAGCACTTACATGATGTGATCTGAGGAAACTTTTTTCCTCCATAACCCTCCACAGAGTTGGTGTTCTTCAAGTCAAAATTTAAGTATTCCAGTGTTAGGGAGGGACATATTTTAAACAATTACTTCAGTATTTTAGCTAAGAAAATGTAGTGTAGTGTAATGAAGAAAGAATTTCAGGTCTGCTCCTGGCTCTGTCATTTGCTGCCTGTGTTATCCTGGCAATAATTTCACCTTCCTGGGCCTCAGATTCTGGTTCTATAAAAAGACATAGTTGAACTAGATGATTTCCAACTCTAAATCTCTGTTCCCAAGAGGGAAAAAAGAAGATTAGGAGTAGGGAGAAGAAACGGCCCTTCTTGCAGTACTTTCAGCTTTACTAGAGCTTTCCTATTTGTCTTTCTTATGGCAAGGTGGTCTACTTTGTTCCAGCACTAAGGATGGTGCTTCATGTGATTCTCAGGAAGGGTCAGTACATAGAAAAGCATTTGGGATTGGAGGGGCTTTATTGAAGCCCCACTACAGGCTCAGAGTCCTGTATTTCAGGCTACCTCACTGCAGCCCATTAGTCAGCAGCCCTTTGGGTTTTGTACCATTGCTACTTCCCCTAGACTTTACCTCTTGGATTTGGGAAAGGATACTAAAGAATGAAGTCTATAAAGAATAATTTAGAAAGTTTGCTCCTAAGTTATGAAAAATAAACTATTTCCTGACAATGCCACAAAATATGAATTTCAGCATCATGTTAGTCCAATCCAAAATACACAGACCATATGGACAAAATTCATGAGAAACCAATCTCACTTTATTTTAACACCCAGCAGAATGTTTTATCCCTACCCTTTTATCTTCTTGAAGTCTTCCACCTTAGAGCACATATGGTTTTTAGGAACTACATGAGTCATTCTCCGTGAACTGAAACTGCTAATCTTTGTTTCTGCTTTTTTTTTTTTTAAATCTTGGACAAGAGAGGTAACGTCTTTTTTTTTTATTTGAAACTAAATCAATTGTCAATAAAAATGCCTTTATTAAGTTCCTAGTATGTGCCTACACACCATGCTAGATGCTAGGAATGCAAAGACAAAAGTGAAATAGTCCCTACCTCCCTTCAGAGTGCTTACATACTTTCAGGAGACATAATAGATAATAGACCAACATGAGATTAAAGAGTAATAGACAAAATGCACAAAAGACATACAAAGTGATGGGAAAAGGAACTAGCATCTTGGGATAAGGGTGGGGATGCAATGAAGAAAGGTTTCATGTAAAAGGTGATGATTTAGCTGAATTTTAAATGAATTTAGGAATTTTAAGAGGAAAGGTGAGAAGGGAGTTCATTCCTAGTGATAGAGAAAATATATAGAGAGATGGGGGATAATGTCACAAAATAAGGAATAATAAGGAGGTTGTCTTGACTCTCTGAAGGGTAATTGTTTGAAATAAGTCTTGAAAATTATACAAAGTAATACAAAGTAACTTGGAAAAGGGAACACCAGAATCTAGCTTCAAGGAAAATCAGAAAAAGTTCTTGCAAAAACCATTGGATTAAAGATCTTCACTGGTACCTCAGACCAGGATCAGTGGTAAAACTCCCAAGACTGATGTCTCTCAATATTTTGTTTTTGTGCACTTCCAAATCTAAGCTATCTATATAGAAATGTCAAAAGCATCTGAAGTACTTAAAAACCTCCATATTATTAAAGAGACAAGCTACTACTTAACCCTCCTACTATTCTAGGCAGGCTACCTCAGCAATAAGTAGTGTCAAGTCACATTAAATACTCTAAACAGAAAATGTCCATTTAGACAAGTAGGTCAACTAACTAGATTGACTCATGACTTAATATCCTATGGCTTTCTCTGGAGTCACAAAATTGGGCTAAAAACCAATAGTGTAACTTTGGGAGTTTTTTGTTTATTTTGGAACTTAAAGATGGGAAGAGTGTGACTTGGGATTTGCAATCCAAGCATTTCTTCCTCAAACTCTCCAAACACACTCATTATGTAAATTGTGGTTACTGGGCATTATTGGTACCACAATTCCCTTCTGACACCATTTTGTTTTCAAATTAGCCAACTCAGAATTTGACCTAGTAGAACAATCTATAGGATTCATCCTCTAGATTTCCCAGGTTCACTACCATCTAGGACCCCTTTGGGCTGAAAACCACAAGAGTTTCTCCTTATACCCTTTACAGATTCCCCATAATAGTTCACCAAATTTAAATTTTAAGGAGAGGATTAATAAAATAAATTAAAGAATAAATAAGATTTTAGAAGGAACCTATGAGATGAAGTGACCAATCAAACATTACAAAAAGGTTTTACTATAGTCTTATGAGTTATTCCTTTTCCTAAGTAACAGATATTAAATGAAGGCATAAAAGGGAATTGTGGCATCTGAGGTAACCAGTAACATAATCCACACATCAAGTTTTAGAAACTTGAGGAATAGGTATTTGGATTGTAATTTCAAATCATGCTCTCCCCTTGGCAAGCCATGTAATTGAGTTTCAATCCTCTGGAATCTACTTCTGTTTCGAATTAGGAGCACAAAAATCTGAGGCCTAGACAGGTTTCTTCCCTGTTACAGCCTTTTCATAGAACTATGTATGCTATAACAACTGACCTGAGGACAAGGAGTAGAAATCCCTTTCAGCTCCAGGTGATGAATATCATTATTTACCAGTGCCCTCAAAACTGTCCCCTTCTTTTGGGTTTCAGGCCTTATACCACATCAATTTCACCCTGGCCCTAGAAGCTGAACTGGTCTCAGTAGTCTCTATTTTGTTTGGCCCAGTGGAAAAAGATTACATTTCCTTAACAGTCTTTCTGGATCTTCATAGTTGAATTAGTTTTGATGGTGAAATTATTTCTTCTACCTATGTTCTACCTGGGTCTCAAGCCCTGTGTCCCAGACCACTAAATTTCAAGAGTCTAAATGGTATATTTTCTCTATCCAGATTAAACTACTGAATCTGTGTTACCCAACCTTGTGGTCCCATTCTAATTCTTTATATATTAAGATAAATTATATGTTAAGATAAATTAAGATAAATTTTAATTACCAAAAAAAGTTTCGGATACATGAACAAATACAGAAATGCATGAACTTATATCATTTTATTCTTACATTTCTCTCCCTTCACCCATTTACAAGACTAGGACATTTCACCAATAATACTTACAAAATCAAAGTTATCCCACCTTCATTTTATAAGATATAACATGGTACATTAGAAAGGATATTGACTCAGAAATCAGAGGATAATAGTTAATAAGTAAACATTTATTAAAAGCCTACTATATATTAGGCATGGTGCTAAGCTCTTGGTATACAGAAAGAGACAAAAAGTCTCTCCCCTCAAGGAGCTTACAATCCACTAACATCTGCTATATATGTAATCTTGGACAAGGTTAAGTTCCCTGATCACTATTTTTTTCACTTCTAAAATTAAAAGCTTGGTCTTAGATGGCTTCTGAGATCTCCTTCAGTTCTAAATCAATGATCCTAAGTATTGCACAATAAAATACTTTTTTCTTAAGCAAACACTTTCATTATTAGAAAAATAAAAACATAAGCACGTTTCAGTAACTTAGCTAGTAGAATATCATGGAGGCAAAGACATGAATCCCTTCTATGATCTTCCAGAGAAGTAGTCATCTACCTTTCATTTAAACTTCTGTGACAGGTTTACTATTTTGGTTTTTGAACAGCTCTAACCAGGTAGAAATCTGAAATCTATGACCAGTTTGAAATCTGAAATAGAATGTTGACTTTAGGAAAGAATAAGGTGACCAGTTTGGATAAAATGGAGAATGCATGAAGGGAAACCATAAGAAATAAGTCTGAAAAGCAATGAAAAAAGAATCTTGGAGAGAGCTTATATTTTATATTCTAGAAGCAATAAGAAGTCTGGGTTTTTTGAATAAAGTGGTAACGATCAGAACTGCTTCAGGTTAATTACTTTGACAAGAAGGGAAACATTGCAAACAGGGAAACAAATTAGAAGGCAATGACCTTAGTTCAGGCAAGAGGAGATGGGACCCTGAACTAGGGTGGTAGAAAGAAAGGAATAGATGCAGGAAGATTTACTAAGATAAAATTAATTTGACTTAACTAATTAGATATAGAAGATGAGGAAAAGTAAAGAATTGATAATAATACCAAAGTTTCAAATCTTGATTTTTTTTTTACAGAGAAAGAGAAGTTTAGAGAAAGGTTTTAAAAGAGTTTAAAGATTACTTGTTCAAAATCTATTAAGCACTGTGAAAGTGGTTAATAATTTTATCAATCACCTTGATTTGCTTGAGCTCCTTTACTATCCAGAAGAGACCAGATTGACCTGGAAAATAGAACCAGCTGAACAAGAGATAAAACTGAGCCTTCCTTAATCTTCCTTGGGTGTATCAAAAATTCCTTGCAATATTGGCATACTGAAACCAGAACTTTTCCTACTACTCTAGATTACCAACTCAGACTGATTCATGTCAACTCCCAGTTCTGAAAAACAACCTAAGGCTAAGAATCACCTTATAAGACCACTAAACAATTACAATTCTACCCCCAACCACCTATACCTTCCTCCTCCCCAACTTGCACTGAGATATTTGTCTTTATAAGTCCTACTGCCTATAACCACCTTGAGCTCAGTTCTAACTGTGCTCCCATGTATACATGTCCTCCTACTTAAGAGGACTAAACCCACAGATATAAGCTGTTTGTCTTTCTTAGGAAAAACTCTGAGAAAAGGAGAAGAAAAAAAAAAGGTTGATGGTACCTACTATGTGTAAAGCATTGGAAATATAATAATCCAAAAAAAATATGGTTGGGGGTAGGGGCAGAGAGATAAATTTCATTTTTAGCATATTGAGCTTGAGGAGTCTATAGGATGGAGGTATCCAAAAAGCAGTTAATAATATAGGACTAAATGCAGAAGAAAAAGTGGAACCAAGTATATAGATTTGGGAATTCACGGGTTTACAGATTTAGAACTGGAAGAGACTTTCTTCACCTCAGTGATTTGGCCCCCTGCTATTAATGTGAGAAAACATTGGGAGAGAGAGAGAGGAGGAGGAGAAAAAGGAGGAATAAAAGAAGGAAAAATAGAAAGAAGAGGAGAAAACAATGAGATGACAATGACTACAACCTACCTACTTAGTACAGAGCCTTAGAAAATGATCACTGTTAGGAATCAGGGGAACATAACCCAAATACCAGTTTGGCACATAGTAGGTATTCAATATGAGATCTTTTGAGCAAATAAATGCTAAAGTACAAAAGAAGAGAATTTTGTTTAGGCACTCCGGTAAAAAGGGGCTAAAATAGAAATTTAAGAACAACAGTGTTAGAATGGAAAACAACAAGAAATAAGCTTTAAGATTCTTTTAAAAAATCAAGACCTTTATTAAAGTCAGTTGCTATGCATAGGGAGGTTTGATGAGATTCACAAAAGCATTTTTAATGGGAACACCATTTTCTTCTATATCTGACTAAAATAGAGCAGGGACTATAAGTGGATCTATGAGTAAGAAATAGAAACATATCTCCTTGGCTAATACTTAATAGTACAACTCTGATAAATATTTTGTTATAGAATTCAATGTGATCAGCTGAAAATAAAGTGCTTTATTAAAGGGCTTTTAGTCAAAAAAGAGGAAATTGTTTAATTATGATTCACATGTTATCCTGAAGCCTTTGTTTTCCTAAAATTAATGAAAAAAAAAAGCTCTTGACAAGAATTTTCCTACCCCTATAATTTTTAGTAACAACAAGCTTCACTTAAGAATCCAGTGGAAAATGAATATATGATGCTTTCTTCTATTGTTTCCACACAACTTCATTTTTCTACTTTGAAAAATAGTTGAACAATGAAAGTTTATATTGGTCATCTTTTCAACATTATGTATTAGTTCTATATATACTTAAGACACTTTTAATTTTCTCTTTCTCTTAACCTCATTGTCCAGATATAAAAGCTATTCAGTGACTCTCCAAAATAATTCAGCTCACAATACATTTCCTTCATTATTAATGTCATCATAGTAGAAACTGGAAGTGACCTCAAAGCCATCTAATTCAAGCATGTTTCTCATTTTATAGATAAGGAAATCAAGGCCCAGGCAAGTTAAATGATTTCCCCAGATGACCCAGGTAGAAAATGTTAGAGATAAGAATTGAACTTATATCCTTTGACTCCACATTCAATGTTTTTACTAGTACATATTTTTCCCATCACCCTCCCCTAAATAAAAGAAATCTGTATTCTAACCAGATTTTCCACCCCATAATTTTTTTTGCCCTACATATAAAACAGAGTTTTCAGTAACCTCATTACTTTTTTTAATCTCTCCTATAATGAACCTCTGTGTCTGATTGTTTTTACTCTTTGAGAGCAGTGGTCCTCTGGTTCCATCCTATCTCATTCCAATATAAAAGGGGAAAGTACATTTAACCATTTTTTATGATTACAATTCTTTGTTGTCACTGTAATCCTTATGTGAACTGATGTTTTTGGTAAATGCATGAATTACCTCTGTATTTGTAATGTGTTTTATTTCATGGAAATCAATTAAGAAAAGTCAATGAGTATACACTACAGAAAGTCACTGAAGATGGTAAATTGACAATAATATTCCTTCCTTGCTTTCTCTGCTCACACACAGACAAATGACCCTTGAAATCCATTGTAAAATTTACAATATATGTTTGCTGTATTATGTATTCATGCAATCTAAGCACTCTGGAGTGCTGTTTGTCCCATAGCAAGAAGATAATAGCTAGCCAAACTAAGAAATAAAGAGGAAAGCCAAATGTGACCCCATGCTGCTATAAACTCACTGAGCCCTGTAAGATTAGACATTGCTTCATACTAGAGAAGTCTAGGGTCTTACCATGGCAGTGTTATCAGACTACAGACCACAACTGTCATCTCAACCAGAGAATAATAATCCTGCAATATCACTGTCTGGCCTTGTTGAGTTTTTAGGGAGACTTAATGAAGGAGGAAAACAAGGATATCCTTAGAGACAATAACATTTGCTTAATGCTCCTAATCATCCCATTTCAGATCATTCATGGCTACAGTGGGTGGGAACAAAGCAATGGTCATAAACAGTCAATGTCCAAACCTCATGTATTTTTTATTTGTATTTTTGACTTTTCATCAGCATGTTTACTGTTCAAGTGGATGAAGACAGAAAGCATATGCAGAACTTGACAGTGGAACAAACTATTACCATTAAAAACCTCTTTGTAGGAGGCTCTCCATTGACATACCAACCTCCTCCACTCAGAACCATACCTCCTTTTGAAGGCTGTATATGGAATCTTGTTATAAATTCCATGTAAGTAAACCTCCATTTTCCCATTTTTATCATTTGTACCAAGATCATTATAGTTACTGTAATGTGATCATTTGCAATGTAACTGGTGAAACCAAAGAAGAGAAGAAAACATATACACATATGTGATAATATTTTTATTAATATCATATTACATATACATGTGTGTATGTATTTATTTCCCCAGGTGTCATACATGGGGCATATACATGGTAGAAATTGTCATAGTTGGCACAAATGATTAGCAGCCATTTCCTTTTTCTTTTTATTGAAGCTTTTTTATTTTCAAAACATATGCAAGAATAATTTTTCACCATTGACCTTTGTAAAACCTTGTATATTTCTCCCCCTTCCCCCGACCTCCTCTCCTAGATGGCAAGTAATCCAATATATGTTAAACATGGTAAGGATATATATATATATCCTTACCATGTTTGACATATATATATGTATGTATAAATCCAATAGGCATACATATTTATACAATTATCTTGAGCAGCCATTTCTAAACCATTCTACCTTTGGCCAGTCTACCTATCTGCCACCTCCCACTTGAACTCTGACCCAAAGACCTTGACAAGTGTCCATTTCATCTTACATAAAACAAGATCACCATGCTTCTTCCTTTATTTTTTAAACATGTCATCTGCACTCTGCATCTTCTTCATCCTCCTCCCACTGAAATAAGGTCTCTATCTCTGGATCCCTGACTCTGATATTGCTCTTATCTTGAACAGAGCCAAGTAAGCATAGTTTCCAAATCCTGCTGTTTCTGGTTTCTATTTCCTATAACATACCTTTTGCGGTATAGACACCCTTGCTTGCCTACATTTATTTTCCCAGGGCTTAGTGAAGTCCTGTGAAGTATCTGGCACATGGTAAGTGTTCAATAATTTTTTTTATTTATTCATTCAATTTTGCCTTTTATGGGTGAAATAAATTGATGCCAGCCACAAATACACTTTGGAAAAAAGATAAGGAGAAACTTAAAAACATTGAAGTCAAATTCAGACATATTGATAACCAGTAACTAGAGTGACTGATATGTGATGGAGCAAGACAAACAAATTGTGATATAAATCTTGTCATTTCCTTGCATCCTTTTAGCCCAATGGACTTTGCTCAACCTGTGTCCTTCAAAAATGCAGACATTGGTCGATGTATAGATCACAAACCTGGTGAAGGAGAGGTTGAAGTTACTCCAGACCAAATAGTTTTCCCAACTGATTCTACCCTTGAAGAAGATAAAGAGATTACACCAGCCTTTCCAAAATTCCCCTCTCCACCGCCTACACCTATTCTTGTTCATGTAAGTCTTTATGTTCATTCAAGCATCAAGATGAAAACAATGGCATTATTACTAGAGAAGAATAATAGGTGTCTCTGAAATACTATTATTTAACTCTAATTCTCTTTTGAACTAATCATTTCTCTTAAGAAATGTAGATGAGTCAAACTAGATAATATTTTCAGACTATACATGTTAATATTTCTTTACCCCTAAATAAGATTGTGGCACCTTGAAACAGGAATAATCTTTGAAATAGGTATAATCTTTCTCTATACTTCTTCCAAATCATTCATTCCATAAACTCAGCCCATAAGAGTTAGGGCAGACATAAAAGGCTATTGCATGTTGAAAAACAGCACTATCAACAATAGAAACAATAATGATGATAAAGATAGCTACCACTTATGGAGCACTTTAAGGTTTGCAAATAAACACTTTACAGATGTAATTTGATCTTCACAACAATCCTGGGAGGTAGGTGCTATTTCTATCTTCATTTTATAGTTGAGGAAATGAGGCTGAATAAAGTTAAAGTGACTTGCCTAAGATGACACAGCTACTAAGTTCTGAGACAGTTTTGAATCTCAGAAAAAAAGTCATTTTTCTCCAGTTTCTACAGCCAGCATTTTAAAAGCACCTATAGCCCAGGATCTATAAAGACAAGAAAAGAAAAACAGAGAGAGAGAAGGAGGGGAAAGAAAGAAAGAGGGAGGGGAAGAGAGAAAGAGACAAAAAGACAGAATGGGTAGGGAAAGGGGGAGAGGGAGAAGGAACAAAGGAAGGAAGGAAGGAAGGAAGGAAGGAAGGAAGGAAGGAAGGAAGGAAGGAAGGAAGGAAGGAAGGAAGAGAGGAAGGGAGGGAAGGAGAGAGGGAAGGAGGGAAGAAGGGAAGGAGAGAGGGAAGGAGAAAAAAGACAGCACTAGAGGTTAGAAAGCTTATATTGGGAATGACATGATATGAGTAGAAATATGCAAATACACTGGTTTTTTTAACCACTTAGCTTCCCTCTATCTGTTCCACTTCTGTCCTCTGGAGCATTAAAATAAAATCCCTTTTCAACCATGACAGCCCTCCAAAAATTTAAAGACAGTTATTATATCCTCTCTAAAATGACTTTTTTGAGTCTATCTTCTTGACCACAAGTTTTCAAAAATCAACATAAATGGTTTCTTGAGAACACTTACAAAGTCTTCCATTTTAATGCTCTAGGATGTAATTTCTGTAGACATAGAGATAAAAATCTCTTTCAGTCATTATAGTACACCCTTTTGTTGTTGTGTGACTCAGTGAATCCATTTAGGGTTTTCTTGGCAAAGATACTGGAGTAGTTTGCCATCCCTTTCTCCAGCTCATTTTACAAATGAGGAACTGAGGCAAATAGGCTTACATAAATTGCTCATGGTCACAGAGCTAGTCAGTGTTTGACTTCCTGCCTTCAAGCCCATTTCTCTATCCACTCTAACACCTAGCTGCCCCAATATACCTTAATATTAACTATTTGTAATGTTTAGCATAATGCCCAAAACATAGTAGATACTATCTAAATCCTTTTTCCCTTCCCTTCTCTTCCCTTCCCACTCCTGTCCGATAAAGAAGTGTGCTTAGTGAGGAAGAAAGCAAGAGTCAAATGGTTCTATTTTCTCCTTACAATCTTTTAACATGATACCAATTCATCATTGAAACATGGATTTGGCACAAAAAAGGACCTCGGAACCCATCCAACTCAAACCCCTCATTTTACAGATGAAGTAATTGAGGCCCTGAGAGATGTAGTTCTTGTCCATGGTGAAAAGGGTAGTAAGCAAGAGAATTGGAATTTTAACACAAGCCCTTTGATCCCAAATCCAGTATTTTTTCCACTGTACCATATTATAGTAGAAAAATTTCTCTATCCAATAAAAAGTCCAATCAAAAAATTTTTTTCCTAGTCATTGCCTGAGAAAGAGTAAACTCTATTAATATAGATATCTCCTTTCCTTGTTAATCTTCTTATTCTGAACATAGCAAGAAAAGAAAGTCATTTCATTAACTCAGGCATTTTTCTAAGCTTCTCATGTCTCTTTATTCTTTCCTTTTTTGGCCTTGTGCCGCCTTTTCTGCTTACATACAAATCTGAGCTCATTAGCGCATTCTGCTTGAGTTCCATTGGTTTACTTGGGTCATAGGACTTAGAATTGGAAGAAATCTGAGAGTATCTAACCCAATTTTGCATATGAGGAAACGGGAGCTTTGAAGAATTAAATGATTTGGCTGAGTTAAATAAGCAGTAACACCAATGATATTTAAATCTAGACTCTGACTCCAAATTGAATTTTTTTTTCTGGAACATCATCAATGTTATCCCTTTTTTTCCTTGAGAATATTATTCCTTTATTCCTTCAGAAGCAGCTGGATTACAGTTGATAAGAATTCTGGGTCAAAATAACAAACTTCAGATCAAGATCTGAGTTCAAACTCAGCCTGAGACATTTACTAGCTCTATGTTAAGTCACTTAACTTATATTTGCCTCAGTTTCCTCAACTCTAAAATGTAATAATAATAGTAGCAACCTTGCAAACAAAACAAAAGTTTTAAATCTCAAACAAGTTAATATTTTTAAAAGAACTCTTAGCATAATGCCTGGCACATAGTATACAATATAATAAAAATATATGATATGATATATAAATAGGATATATGTATATATCCTATTTATATATCATATCATAGCAATATATATAATGTATATATATATATATATATATAGCTTTCCCTTTTCTCTCTTAGAGGCAGATATTGTATAATGGTTAGTGGGTAGTCTCAGAGCTAAGAAGAGATTTAGGTTTGTATCCTATCTCTGACTGCTACCAATGCCTCTTAGCAAGGCATTTCCCCTCTTAGTACTCTAGGGCCATTCTGCAGATGCAGAGAAGTCACCAATCTATAATTTCAGCCAATCAAAGAACAAGCATTTATTAAGCTCATATCAGATGCTGTACTAAGTGCTAAAAATAAAACAAATTAAAAAAAAAACAGAAAGAAAAAACTATTCCCATTCTCAAGGAGCTCATAAGTCAATAGGGGAGATAACATGCAAAATCTACATGATCCTTATATACAAATAAGATTTAGATCTGATAAATGATAAAATGATAAAGATAGGAGATAAGAAATAGAAGGAAGGGAGAGCACTCTCCATCTTGAAATTGTTCTATATCAGTAAGTACACAGATCTAGTGGCTAACCCTAGCCATCTTTTTTACATTCTTTCTAGAATTTCTAGATGTTGAATTGTTTTCTATTCCTTTGAGCTTTTGGAATGATGTTTGCCTAAAATCTAGAATATACATGTAACTCTACCCAACTTTCCTTCCCTTGACTCTTACCCACTCTAAGATAGCAGGGTGCCAAGTCTTCCAATTTTGAAATCTTGTTATTGGTCACCCTTCTCTTTTCCTCACCTCTTGTTTCTAATCAGTTACCATGTCCTATCAATTCCAGCTGCACAAACTCTCTTTTATCTCTTCTTTCCTCTCCATTTCCATAATTACTACATTTGTTTAGGGATTATTACAATAAATGTATCCTATTTTATATTAGAACTATTGTTTGGGAGTGCAGATCCAGAACTGATATCCTTTTTGTCTTTGTACCCTCTTATAATATTCCCTAACATATGACAAATACCTAACAAATGCTTATTGATATGTCGTATCCAGAGATATTTTGGAACTAGCTCATATCAGCTCTTGAGAATTGATTGTTAAATTTTGTGTTAGCATTTAACCTTAAAAATCAGAAAGCACTACAAATCAGAGTTGATTTTTTTGTTATGATGATTACCCAGATTTAAAGTGATGGAAGAAAATGACAATAATGAATATTAAACTTAGAAGCCACTCCTATCCCCAAATACAAGGATAGCAAAATTATGATTTATATATCTATTTTATATACCTTGGGTAAAACTTTCTTAGATGAAAAGTCATCATGAAAGGAAAAAGTTTAAGAAGCCTGCTTTAGTAGATCCAATAAGTTCTATTAATTAATTAATAGGGACTGTGTTGTATAAACTTATTACTTCCAGCAGTACTCCTATATGAGGTTCACTCCAAGTGAACCAAACTTGGAATTTCATATACCAATGCAGGTAGATACCTGCTTTCCAACTTAAAGTCTTGAAAAGTCACCTAGAGAACTGGGATATTAAGTCCTGAGTCATACAGCAATGTCAGAGGCAGGAATAAAATTTGAGTCTTCCTCTTTCTAAAACTGGTTATCTAACCAGGTAAGCACTATTACAATTATCTCCATTTTATAGAAGAGAAAACAGGCTCACAAATGAGAAACTCAATAAATATTGGGAAACAGTTCTTCTTTAGAATTAAGTCCATAAAAGTAGTGTCTCATATGGTTTTAAATTAAGAACATGTATAATGCAGCCTATTTGTAAGTTGGATTCTTTATATATATGAACTTGAGTTTCAGCTGGTAAGATCTAGTCTCTTTATATATGTGCATGTACGTATAAATATATATATATATACATATATATATGTGTGTGTATTTTTAAAATTAAGAATATATATTATACAATCCATTTTTAAGCTTGGAACTACATATATGTATGTATGAATATATATGCTTATATATATGTGTGTGTATATATATATAATACATATATATATATATATATACACACAGATACATACACACATATATATGAACTTGAGATCCTGTGTGTGTGTGTGTGTGTGTGTGTGTGTGTGTGTAAACTTGAGGTCCAGCTAGCGGATATATAGACATAAATATAAATGAACTTGAGGTCCAGATACTGTGTGTGGAGATATATATATATATAAACTTGAAGTCCAGCTAGTATGTGTGTATATGTGTATAGATATGAACTTGAGGTCCAGGTGGTAAGAGGATAAGACCTTTTCCCCAGAAAGTATCCCTCTAAATCACTTACATCAACTAATCATTGCAACAGCTACCTCTTCTTTATACCCTTCTTTCTGTCCCCCAAAATACAAAACAGTATTGCTGTTTGGATTTACCACATTCTAGGGATAACTCTATGCCAAAATATATTCACAGGACCTCTAGAACCAGTCCTACTCCATTCACAGGATTCAATATCATTTCCCAGACTCAACCACAGAACAATCTGTTAGCAGAATCCACCAAAACTAGTCTGAGAGACCTGATGATATAGAGTACCCCTGGGATAAAGGAGAATTGAGAAAGTTTGAAGCAAAATAGAGGAAATTAAGCCTGTTTTCATACTGAAAAGATTGCTTCACTAAGTGTTTTCGAAACATTCAGTTTTTAGATTTAATATTTTAAGTGGAAACCAGCTAACACTAGCAGCAATATTTTCTCATAAAACCTCCATTCTTATCAGAAGAAAGACCAAGATTCTGAGAAATCCAGTTTAAAAGTTCTCTGATTATAGTCAAATACCCCCAAAAGGGTACTTTAGATTCTTGAATACAGAAGCAGTAGTATATTCTGACTGTCAAACTCCAGGGATATTTCTTGGGGTGAGGGGGAATAAGGAGGGAAGAGGAGAGACATTTTGTCTGCTGGTAACTAGTCCTCTTGAAGTATACATTATATTTGTACCAAGTGTTTGTTTGTGGCTTGCTTTGCTTGAGTGGGTTTACATGCCCAGAAAGTTGAACTTTTAACCTCAGTCAAGAGGCTGAAATGTGAAAGCTGGGAGAGTAGGATTGAGCCTAGTATATTAAAAATATCATTGTATTGGGTGGCCATGAAAGCTATTTCTCTGTCGGGACCGATGCTGCTGTTTTAAAAGCTAGTAAAGCATTTTCCTGAACAAAGAACAAATATTTCTAGACACTAATGAGTATTTAAAAGCAAAACAGAACATAGACACAGTACTTCAAGAAGTTCTATTTTATTCAGTCTAATATTCCAATTATATAAAGAAGGTTTTATTGCATCTAAAATTTCTAACAGTTCATGGACAGGGAACTGGCCATACTTTAATTTGCCACTAAATAGGTAAGGGAGTTATCACTCTAAAATACTCAAAGTAATGTTGTGAAAAGCACCCAAATGCTAAATCTCAGCATTTGATCATTTATTTATTGGAGGATGTTGTAAAGGAGCATATCGCTTGCTATGAAGAATTTTATCACAAATCAATTGGCAAGTTTAAGAATATCTTAGAAGGAGAAAATGATAGATTTTTCCTACATTTTAACAGTTGGCCATACTAATGACAAGCCAAGGATACATCTTGTTCAAGTCTGGTTTAAAGAATGAAACTCATATCTAGCCTGTTATTCTGCACCCCAGATGTTCCCCGAGAAATGCTTGCTAACTAACAAAATGCTAGACAGAGATCAAAAATTCATTTCAATGGGGTCATACATCCACCAGCAGGGGAAATGATGATTTCTTCTTACTGACCTGAAATGATGAGAATGTGCACTGGGGGTGAAAAGTTACTCCTTCCATTATCCATCAATGGCTCTGGCTACTTCAGTAAACAATTCTCTAGAACAGCATTCATTGCTTCTGTCCTGTTCTGCAGAGCCATCTAAGCTACCCAGGGATAGTCACTTTACCAGATTTACAAGTAGCTATACAATAGAATTCTTGACTTGTACCTTACAAGATGCGGCAACTAAACAGTAAATATGATGTTCTGATTTTTTTTATTGTTTTTTCCCCTTACATTAGCAGCACTTTTGAGTTGTGACCACAAGGTGGCAGAAGTGTAACATGTTGAAATTGATTTGCATGTCTGTAACAAAGTATAGTTGCAATAGCGGGTTTTAAAAGTCCGTGCTTTTGGAACAAGCTAGACCTAAACATTTCTATCTATCATGAGACTGGTGTACTTCTTTTACTTCGTATTAATATGAGGAGGGTAAAGCTATCTTACAGTATGCATTGCAGTTAAGTCTCTTTAAAATGCTTCACTAAAATCCTCATTTCATTAGCAAATGCCAAAATAAAGTTATATTTATTCAAGGTAGAGAATTAGTCCTGAATCTTAGATGACAAAATATTGTTCTGTTTTGTTCTAATACATTTTCTATTTCTCCTTTAAATTAAAAAGGAAAAAAAAATTGCCCTATATTTGGAACCTGAAGACCCATGATTAAAACAAATGCTTATCACCTGTCTGACTTTTAGCTCCTCTATGGACCTCAGCTTCTTCATCTCTAAAGAAAAAAAAAAAAAAAAAGATTGACAAAGATGATTTTTAAGACCCTTTCCTGCTCTAATACTTATAATCCAACTAGTACCATCAAGTGAATATTCTTCAGCTTCCATCTGATTAGAGATTTAGTAAAGGTCCACTCCCATCCCAACTCTCCCCACAATTTAACCCCAAGACTTAGATATATAATCCAATCCTCTTGTATATAGCAGTTCTCACTTTATAAGCACAATTGCAAATTTCATTGTTTAAGGGAGATGGGAAGCAGATTTAATAAAGGTCATTATTTAGACTGCTGTTCAATAGTAAACAGCTGTAGGAGTAATCTTTAAGAGTATAGGAATGGAGGTCACAAAACCAAAGTAGTTTCCAATTTTGTCATTAAATACTTAGTTACCTATTGTAGATTGCCATTATTTATCTTCTATGACCTTGACTAATCTGAAACAGTGTTTCATTAACCACTGCTTCCGCCTACTGTTATTTCCTACTTCTGGGGCAAACTGGTTACAGAAGTCAAACCCACGGGTGGTTTTGACATCTTTTGCCTTAGTGCATAAAGCTTCTTTCAGAGTTTCTATTGTCTGTGGGAAATGCCTAAATTTCCCACCTAAGGGAGGACCCCTTTGGCATTCTGGTGAAACCCAAAAACCATTTTTGAGAATAATGTTTTTAAATGCCTAGAATAAAATGCTAGAGAATTTTATTGGCATTGTTATCCTCCCAATGATGGTTATTGTTTTTTAAGTTCATCAGCCCCAAGTCAAGAACATTTGAGTCCTGATGATTTATTTTCCAGTCAGGGATGAGACGGTTAAATAATGCCTTTTCCATAGAGACAGAGTGGCCTCTTAGGTCAGGATCAGTTATCTTCTAGTTTCATAGAAAACACAAAACATACTCTCCATTAGCTCTCAGAGGTACATGTTGAACAAGTTTTTATAGACTCAAGCATCCAGGTGACCTGGCCTGGGAAGGTACAGGTACTCTCTAGGATACACACCAAAATTATTTTATATAATATTAGTGTAATTTTATCTTTTATTATTATTATTACTATTACAGCAGAGTTCATAATTACCTTTCTATGTAAAGTTGCAATCTGCAAGACTTTGAGATAGCAAAACAACATCAAAATAACTTCCTGGTAATACTCCTTTAGGATACCTATTATTCCCTAATTCCTCATTCTTACCTGACTTTTTCAATCATTCCCTTTTCAAAGAGAATAGTGAATCTGTGTCATTGCAGAGAGAGTTTGGAGCAGTTTAATCAAATTCTGTCCTCTCATGGATTCATTCACTGCAGGCAGGAATCTATTACAGAATTTGCAGGAATGACCTTAGCAGGGTGAAAAGGTATGTGTATTATTGAGGCTATTTTCCTTGGCGATGGAGATATCTCAAATATATGAATAGATACCACCCCTCCACCCCAATTCTATTTGTAATATGGGCTGCTGAGACATTAAGCTCCCTAAGACTTTTCCATCTGTGCTATTTTTTGCAGTTAGCCAGTGTGTCTAGAAGAAGGTGCTGTATATTCATCCCAAATGGGGTTCATTAGTGCAGATGAATAACATTTCCACCCACTGTTCTTTGAATATCAGTGTGGATTGTTGCCACAGAGTGTCTTTTTATAGCCAGCCCCTAAACATGCCATCTAGTCCTGGGGATTGGGGGGGGAGTGGAGAAAAGGAGGGAGAAGGGGAATACATTTCCATAAAGAATGACTTAAAAGCATTTTCAAAACACTTAAAGCATTTTACCTGCTGTTGCAGAGCTTTTCTGTTTGGTCTAACTTAACATAAGAAAAAAAGAGGGAGAAAGGAAGAAAGGAAGAAAATTTTCCTTTTCAAATAGAAATCCGCTATGTTCTGATGCGTCACAATTGAGGCACACTATATAGGAAAGAACAAATTGTCTTGCAAGTATTGCTGAATCCTGTTCTTTGAATATCTATGCTGAGTCAGCATGAAGTCAGAGGGTAGGGCCAATCATAATGAAAACGGACAGGACTCAAATGTAAATGTGTTGGTCAAAGTGCAAGTTTTCTACTAAGAATCATCATTGTTTAACGGCCTCTCTTGAATTAAGAAAGAAGGGAACAGGGACCAGTAGTCTCTGGTTATCTGTGGGAGTGAGAGCTTCAAGAGAAGGGCATGTCCAGCTAGTTATTTGTCTTACATGTCTATCTGTGGAAGAATACGGTAGAATGCTGATAGCTCCTGGTGTGTAGTTACAGTGAGTTATGGCTAAGAATGTGCTGGGTTGCCTAGCAACAAACCATTAAGGGTGTGAATATACCAACTTATAAGTATAATTCATTAACTTCAAAGTCTAAATACACCATGACCAGACTTTTGTTTAACGAGGAAAGAAAAAAGATGATAGCAAAAAAATTATGTGAAACATTTATTTTCTTTTTAGAAACCTCATGTAATAATAGTAATACCTAGTATTTATATGACTTCTTAAAATTTATAAGGCAATTTGTAGACATTATCACATAATCCCACATTCTAGGTACATATTTTGACAGTTTACATGGTTGTGGACTTTCAAATGAACATATCTTCTGAAAACAAAGCTCATCTTAATGAAGCTGGCCTAAAAGTTCAGAAGGTCTGTGAAGTGCTTCTGCTGTTTGAATGCTTTCCTGGTAGCAGCTGAACAGGGCCAGATACTATCCTTTTTCAGGAGCATATCTGTCAAGGGCAGTTCAGGGTTTCATGGGAGACCTGAATTCCTCTTGCCAGATCCTTTGGCAGGGGAAATAGAGTAGTCCTGCTTAGGTCTTAGCCAAATGTAACTGTCATATTCCTAAACATGAGTTTATCCTATGGATAATAAGAGCAATATTATATTAGCTAAGGACTGAGTTGCTAGCATCTATTTTGATGAGGTAGGAGAGATACTCTACAACTCACCCCTTTCTCCTCATGTTATCACTCCAAAGTCTGCCCTTCCACCACCAGGCATGATAACAAGAACATTTTATGCTATTTTGAAGCAATTAGGGAAGAACAGTCTCTTTGTTCAGTAGCAAAGTCCTTAGTTCCACCATTGACCATGATCTTGATATTTCACAGGGACCCTGTGCTGCAGATACAGAGCCAGCTTTTTTAATAGGAAGCAAACAGTTTGGACTTTCAAGAAACAGCCACATTGCAATTGCTTTTGATGACACCAAAGTTAAAAACAGGTATGTCTAATTCTGATATCTAACAATAATTATAAAATAAGACAAGCGCTAACAAAGGCAGGGCAAAAGGGTCTTCTTCCTGCTATCAATACAGTGTCCCTGATAACATATGCAACATTCTACTGTAGTTACCTATCTCTCTGTTAAGAGGACATTGCCCCCCCAAAAAAATTTTTTTTCATTTTAAAAAAGAGAAAAGGGATCCTTGTTTCATTCCCTAACTGGGGGGGGGGGGGAGGGGCGGGGAAACTGACAATAGCAACTGATCTTTGACTTTCTAATAATAACTTCAAAACTTGCAACATATTCTCTGATTTTGATATTTCTTACATTTGCAGCCTCACAATTGAATTTGAAATACGAACTGAAGCTGAATCAGGCTTGATGTTTTACATGGCTCGGATCAACCATGCTGATTTTGCTACAGTCCAACTGAAAAATGGCATGGCCTACTTCAGCTATGATCTTGGAAGTGGTAACACAAGTACTATGATTGCCACTAAAATCAACGATGGTCAGTGGCACAAGGTATCAGGGCAAGGATATATGCCTTGCTTAGTTGAAACTATGGAGGATCTCCTCCAATGGGTATCATCTAACCCTTCCAGGTATTATCTTTAATAGTAGGGGAAAGAGAAGAGGGTGTTGGGGAAAATATAAGAGAGATTCAGGGAAAAGAATTTGTTGACCCCTTCCAGTATACTGTAAATTCTTGGTATGATCTGGAAAAGCATTTCCTGACCTACCATAAAGTCTCAAAAGTTTATACTATAAGATGGAACTCTTTAATATACTTTAGATAAGTACAGTTTCTAAAGAAATTATTTGGAGCAACTTCTAAAAGCTATGTAAATTTAGAGTTGGAACCATTTCATTTTACAGGTGAATACAGACATAAAATGTTTAAGTGACTAGTCCAAGTCACAAAGGTATCTCCTTGCAGAGTGGGAAATAGGGAGGAAGGGAAAGAGGAAGGAAGGAAGGGAGGGAGAAAGGGAGGGAGAAAGGGAGGGAAAGAAAGAAAGAAAGAAAGAAAGAAAGAAAGAAAGAAAGAAAGAAAGAAAGAAAGAAAGAAAGAAAGAAAGAAAGAAAGAAAGAAAGAAAGAAGGAAGGAAGGAAGGAAGGAAGGAAGGAAGGAAGAAGGAAGAAGGAAGGAAGAAGGAAGGAAGGAAGGAAGGAAGGAAGGAAGAAGGAAGAAGGAAGGAAGGAAGGAAGGAAGGAAGAAGGAAGGAAGGAAGGAGGGAAGGAGGGAGGGAAGAAAGAAAGAAAAAAGGAGGAAAGAAAGAAAGAAAGAAAGAAAGAAAGAAAGAAAGAAAGAAAGAAAGAAAGAAAGAAAGAAAGAAGAAGAAAGAAAGAAAGAAAGAAAGAAAGAAAGAAAGAAAGAAAGAGAAAGAAAGAAAGAAGGAAGGAAGGAAGAAGGAAGAAGGAAGAAGGAAGAAGGAAGAAGGAAGGAAGGAAGGGAGGGAGAAAGGGAGGGAAAGAAAGAAAGAAGGAAGGAAGGAGGGAAGGAGGGAATAGTATAGATGTGGTATAGAAAATACTTTACAATATTATTTCTTCACACCTCTGTCAAACTTTAAAAATAAAGCTTCCACATCCCTCTCTACTTCTAACTGACCCCACAAATTGTCAAAAAAACCTTTTTTTAACTTTCAGTACAATTTATCACTTGATGTTAGGTTTTAGCATATTAATTTTTCTAAATGGGACATCCATATTATACAAAAGAGCCAGAGAACCTTGCAAATAAAAATTCAAGGTAAGGTCAAGTCATTCTTGGAAAGTAGAAATGGATTCTTTATACTTAGTGGCTTAACAACTGATCATCATCAAGTAGCATTCAAAATTTATTCTTCAGTTAAATACAATGCTTTTAAATAAAATAGGCTATTGAGATGAGGAAGTAAGCAAAAATAGTTAATAGTGATATAAAGTAAGGAATTTGGGGGGTTTGGGATAGGGGATAGTAGTGGGGGAGGAGGGGGAGGAGGTAGGAGATAAAGGTAAAGCGTAGAAGGTAAGGGGAGGGGAGGAGTTAGATACTCTCACTCCAAACTATAATTCACATTTTAAGGTCTTTCCTGACCTAAAAATTTATCTGACTCTGCTTTGACCATCATGTGCTAATCTTTTTCACTTTCTATGTGAATCTCTCACCTATGTCATAGTAGGCTATGATTCCTGAGAGAATAATACTGCAGAATGAGAAAAAAAAATTGAGAACCATTGCAGCATAAATTTAGGCTACCATTTCATTAGTTCATAGAATCCTTTTCCTCTCTATATATACCAGTATTCTTATACCCAAATCACTGTTCATCTCCATACTTTCCTCTACCCGAGAGACATATTTACCTCATTTTTACAATGTAATAATCTGTCATATTCCTCCCTGAGTTTCATATCAATCTACTCAGCTGCTACGGAGATGTTTGAACAGCTGTAGGAGGTGTTCATGATAAATTATCTACCTTTTTTTTCCCCCAAATAATCAAAAACTGCTGTTTCCTCATATTGCTTTCTATCCCAGTTATTAGAAGTGCAAACTTGTTAGAAATGCAAACTCAGCTATCTCTGCTCCTGTTCTTTAAACCGAATGAAACTAGACCTACAAAATCACTTTAAATTCACAAGAACTAGAAGTTCCTGATTTTTATCTCTTTGTATATATGAAATCTGGCCAGTCTTGGTTATAATGACTACTTAATGTAACATGTTTCTTTGAAAAAATAGATTAAGATCTTCCGGACCAAGCAAGAAGGAATATTACTTGTAGATGGTGCTTCAAACAGGACAACCAGCCCCAAGAAAGCTGATATCCTAGACGTTGTGGGGATGCTGTATGTTGGAGGGCTGCCCATCAACTATACAACAAGAAGAATTGGTCCAGTAAGAACTTAAAATATCACTGTTTTCAGGAAATTATTTGGATATCAAACTTTCTCTTTTTTAAAATTTTATTTATTTAATATTATCCCCAGTTACATTTTTAAAACATTTTTACATGCTTTAAAAAAAAACAAAAAACATTTGAGTTCCAATTTCTCTCCCTTATCCTCACCTCCAGCCATCATTTAGAAATCACATGTGAAGTTATGCAAAATATTTCCATAAAAGTCAGGACATCAAATTTTCTTTGGGAACCATTACAGCCCTTTTCTCAACTTTTAAAAAATCTACTTAGGATGCCATGTATAATGGTCTTTTTAAGAGACTTATTTTTTTTTCTTTAAGTGTGTGAGGGAGGGCACCCACAGATCAAAAGAGTGCCAGGCCCCCACTCAGGAATTTCTGAATTCAAATCCAAACTGCCACATAGTAGTTATATAACCGTGGCCAAGCTGTTTAATCTCTGTTTGCCTCAATTATTTATCAGTAAAATGAAAATAATAATAGCACTACAACCCAGTGTTGTTATAAGAATCAAACGAGACATATAAAGAGCTTAGCACAGTCTCTAAAACATAGCACTATGTAAATGTTAGCTATCAAAATTATAATTAGCTATAGAAAAAGATGCTAGAAATATAATTTTTGGAGCATCTATTGTAGGCCTTTTTTGAGCATAAGATCATAAATTTAGAGTTGGAACCATTTCATTTTACAGGTGAATACAGACATAGAATGTTTAAGTGACTAGTCCAAGTCACAAAGATATCTCCTTGCAGAGTGGGAAATAGAAACCAACTGCCCTCAGTTCCAATCTAATGTTGTTGAGGGGATTTTTTTTTCCCACTTCATCATACTATCTCACATTTTTATTAATAGAGAATTCCTTGTACACAAGTAGGTTCAGATCCTGCCTTTGGTACACACTGTCTCTGCAGCTCTAAGCAGAACATTTAGTATCTCATTGCCCCCAAATTTAGCCTTTTGGTGCTCTAAGAGGAACATTTACAGGAACATTGAGGAACAAATGTCAGATAAAAGCATATTTCTAGAAACAAAAAGAAAAACAAACAAAACTTGCTCACCTATGTTCACTTACCAGCTATGTATTTGCCTTTGGCAAAATACTGAACTGCTCTATATCTCAGTTTTCTTTTCTAGAAAATGGAAGCACCACTATTTGCTATGTTGGTAAGAAGAACTCACACATGGCAAGCACTCACAAGGTAGTCAGAAAAAGTGAGAAGGTGCTGTGCTCTATGAACAAAGCAGAATTTAATTAGCTCAGAAGAAATGTGAGATGCACAAAGTTAGAGAAGCCACCTCAAATGTTCATATGGAATATTTGTTTTTGAGCTTATATTGGTCTGATCAGCCAGATAGACACACTGTGACTCCACTCTACCATAATGAAATCATTTTGGTCCTCTTCCAGAGTGAAGGACACCAACCAATTGTGTGGCACAGTGGGAGGAAAACTGAATTTAAATTATAGGTACATTGTCCAAATTATGGTTCTAATATTTATGAGTCAGATTTAGGCTTTCATCTCTGTATTTATAAAAAAAAAGAGAATATGATAGATGATCCTCACATCCCCTCTCTATAATCCTTCCTTATGATGTTTTGAGGATGCTTGGAATGCCATAGGTAAACAGCAACTTATAAATTTAGTAATTCTATACAAAAACAAGGAATTATTGTGCAAAGATAAGTTCTAATTAGGCATGCTTCCATAGATGGATGGGTATATTTGGAGTTCTTCCTGAAAACACTAGTGTTAATTTTCTTCCTAATGTACTCACTATCTGTTGGGTGTACTATCTCTGGCCATCAAAAATAAATGCCAAAATCTTTGTAACCAATTCCGAAAAATGGTTAAAAAGCAAATGACTTAGTTATTATTTTATCAACCAAATGGGGAAAAGTTATTATTTGAAAAGAATCTAGATGCCTAAATCATACTTAGTTACATAAATGAAGCAAAAAAGATTTTAAGATTTAGAAAATTTTATTCTTAAATGCAATTTACAGTATATACCATATAAACAGACCATTGCTCATAGTCATGTAGAGCTTACAAGTAAATGTTTAACAAATCAGTGTTTTCATGGGCCTGCTCATGAAGACCATTAACCATATAATCAATTGATCAGAAGCACTTATTAAGCAATTACTCTATGCCAGGAACTGTATAAGGTACACTACAACTAAAAAGTGAGAGATTCATGGTCCTCAGAGAAATCACATTCTTATACATGCCAGGCAATTTGCAGAGGACTCTGAGGACAGTTGTCCAAATGCTTTTCACCTACACCCTAAAACCTGAGGTTAAACTAGACCAGTCTTTAAAATTATTCCAATTGTAATTGATTATTTCCTTTAAAGAGCTCCTCGCTCTTAATAATGTTTCTTGGTGAAGATAAAAGCTTGTAAACATTTTAAATGTTTGTTTTGAAATTTTAGGTTGTCTACAGTATTGATGGCTGCATGAAGAATCTTAAAATGACAGAGGCTCCTGCAGACCTTGAAAATCCAACCTCTAGCTTCAATGTTGGCACATGTTATGTAAATGCTCAAAAAGGAACATATTTTGATGGAACAGGCTTTGCCAAAGCAGGTGAGGCTAATGTTGAATATTAATATACACATGACATATATAATATGAATAACACATGCATAACATATGCATATTATATGTGGAATATATTGTGTACTTATCAAATTTTATTATACATAATATACAAATAAATATAGACTATCTAATTGTATAGTATATAATTATATACTATATAACATTATCTCTCTGTGTGTATATAAATGTGTATAATTATATGTGTATATGTGAATTTCATACAAGTTGAAAAAAAATCTTCTAATTCCTGGATTTATGCTAGAAATGATAATAATTTACATGTGTATGATCAGCTGGAAAAATCATAAAAATAAGTATAGCTGATCCTAAGTAACACATAATGAATCAATATCAGTCAACAAACATTTATTTAGTATGTACTATGAACCATGTTAAGCATTCAAGATACAAAAAAAGGCAAAACCAATTCCCCACCCACACAGAGTTCACATTCTAATAAAAAAGGAATGAATGAACAAACATTTATTGCAATATTAACCTTATAGAGTTACTATAATATAAGCAAAGTAGTAAAATATTATCCTTTTCCCCAATGTCATGCTTAGAATAGCTCTCCCAACCTACCTATAACTTCTTTTTTGAAAATCAATGTTTATCTCCAAGAAACCCTTTCCCTGATATCTTTCCAGCCATACTCCAAGAAGAAATTATGTCTCCCTCAAATTTTCTACAATACTTTTCCAGGTCTCCTTTTAGCCCTTCACAATTTATATGGCACTTACTTGTATTGATGTTGTGTCCATTAGAATGTAAGTACCCTGAGGGCAGAGGCTGTTTATGCTTTTGTCCTTGTATCCTTAGTTCCTAGCACAATGTGACATGTAGTAGGCACTTAATACATGCTGATTGAATTGAATTGAGTCTCCTCTCTATGAATTAGACAATTATTCCCCTTTTAAGGAGTATTACAGTTTAATTTTTCATCTTTATTTTCTAAACACAGTCTAGTGATTTATAAAATGATACTGTGTGCAACAGTGATACTCAAATTAAAATCAGAGACTATATTCTTATGAGAGGTCTTCACTCAGTTTATCCCATTCAGTACTTTTAAAATGTAATTATATTAAAAATAACATAGGTCTTGGATATAGAAAAATTGAATTCATGTCTAGTCTCTAGTAAATGATTCACTTGATCAAGGGAAAGTAACTGCCCAAAATGACAAAATTTCAGGGTTGGAAGTGTAATGCTGGAGAAACTGAAGCAAGATAGAGATTAGAGAGTATTTAATAATTTATTTAAAAGGGAGAGATTTACTGGGACCAAATGGATCCATGGTTTGGTCCCAGGGCTGAATGAAACTATTGTCCCCAAGAATCCAGCAAACAATGTGAGTTCTCAATGACACATGGCTCAGATTCAGGGGGTAGATTGAGACAGGGGTGGAGTCCGGGTGCTGAGATCAGGATCAGACTCTGATAGGGTGGGGTAAGCTACTGGATTTGGGGGGGAGGCATCTTGATAAGATGGTATCTGACATTCCAATAGCTTGGGATGGGGAGAGGTATTCTGATATTCTAAAACATAAGATCTTTTATCTTTATCAAATATTCTGATGAAGAGGGAGGGGATGTTTTGCAGGACTGAGCTTTGAACTGATAATTATAAACTGAACCAGAACAATTAGAGAAACTGAGTCAGGACTGGGTCAGTATAATTAGGGAAACTGAGGCAGAACAATAAAAGAGAACTATGGCATATCTGAAGGAACCATAGTCCTGCCCAAACTTCCTTCAATTTCCTCACCTATATATGTGTGTTTCTTAAATTTTCATCATGATCGCAAAGGAGAAATTTCCGGAAAAATCAAATCTAATGGTATCATTTTTTATTATATGTTAGTGGTTATCATTTATAGTCATTATTCTTACAAATATGACCACAATTTTCCCATAGTTCTAAAACCACCAATAACACCTCACTGCTTAATGAATAAAATAAAAGCCACTTAGACTGGCTTCTAAGACCCTTATAATCTGCCTCTAACTCACTTCGCCAACCTTCCTTTTACACTATTCTACTTCATCTTATAGCCCAATTGAACTTAATGCTGTTCCCCAATATTATCTTGCATTCTGTCTTCTGTGTATTTTCAGGGGGCATCCCCTATGATGGTGATAACTCTCTCCTCTTTTCTGCCTGCTGAAACACTTCTCTTTCCTTGGTTACCATTACTACCCTGATGCCTTTCCTATTCCCTCCAGTTAAATGTATCTTTCCCCCCAATTTTATGAAAACACTTTGGATTTCTCATTTGTCCCTCCCACATCCTAGCTCATTTCATACTTTTTTTTACATGTACATGCCATAACTGTATTAGAGTATATTTAGAACAGAGGTCATGTTGTAATGCTGGAGAAACTGAGGCAAGATTGAGATTAGAGAGTTTTTAATATTTATTTAAAGGGAGAGATTGGACTGGGGGCAAAACAGGATCCATGTTACTCCCAAGGGCTGAATAGTACTATTGTCTCAAAGTATCCAGCAATGAGCAAGTAATTTCAGAGACTTTTGTAGGACTCCAGGGATCAGGAAAACAAAAGCAGGGGTGGGGGTGAGCACTAGTGAGCAGGAACTTCCAGGAATGAACTATAAATTTGCCTCTGACAGGTTGGGGGTAAGGAAGAATCATAAATTCTGAAAAACTGGGAGGACTAGGAGCCACTGAGTCTGAGATAGGAAATATGCCCCCCATCTGCATTTTATGACTCTTTGGAATGCTAGAGTAGTCAGGACTCCCAGCCCTAATTATCTCAGTTCTAATGATTAGGAAGGGGGTTGCCACCAGGAAAATTGAGGCAGAACAATTTGGGGAAACTGAAGTAGAACAATTCAAGGAAACTGAGGTAGAACAATTCAAGGAAACTGAGGCAGAACAATTCAGGGAAATTGAGGTAGAACAATTCAAAAAACTGTGGCATAACAATGTCATTTTAAGTCTTTGTACAGTCACTACCTAGTTTACATAGTACCTTGCATATAGTGGGCATTTAATAAATGTTTGTTGTTTCTTTCACCTGAATGATACATTAACATTTTAAATGAAATATGTGCAGAATTGTCCATGTGAATATCTTTGTGCTCAGAATTTTTTTTTTTTCCTTTTCCTTCTACAGTTGGAGCTTATAAAGTAGGACTGGATCTTCTTGTGGAGTTTGAATTTCGTACAACTAGAACCACTGGTGTCATCTTGGGAATCAGCAGCCAAAAAATGGATGGCATGGGCATTGAACTGGTAGATGAAAAAGTGAGTGCTCTTGAATGTATTGGTCATCTTGAAAATGCTGTGGAAATTTTCTCTTTGATCTCTTTATAAAGAAGTCTAATTGTATCGTATGTAAATAGAATGCCTATTTCGATAGAAATTTTCCCCTATCTCCTGGCTTAGTTCATTGCCCATATATACATATAGAATATGCATTCTCTGGATTTATTTTGAGGTTAAAAGTATTTATTTCCCAGCAGATCTATTGTAAACAGTGTAAATTAACACTAGAACTTAGAATTCATATATAACATTTCACAAGATGTTGTAGTAGATGAAAGATGTGATTCTTTCATTTGTCTCAACTAAAGCTACAAAAAAAGTGATTCAATATGAAACAAGTAATGAGCTAGCCTACAATCTACTTACTAGCTGTGTGATCCTGGGCAAGTTATTTAACCTTATTTGTCTTGGTTTCCTCATCTATAAAAATGAGCTGGAGAAGGAAATAACAATAACACTTCAGAATCTTTGCCAAGAAAATCCCAAATAGGGTCACAGCGAAACAAGACTAAAAATGAATAAACAACAAACACCAGCCTCCTAATATGGCTGTGAGAAAAGGAAGGAAACCAAGACTTTTCTCAAGTGTTCAACCAAAAATATAATTAATTCCAAACTAGCTATCCAAAATAGGTAGGTTTCCAACTAAAAAACTCACTACTGAAATCTTATTGCTAGAAATATTAAAAAGAATTCCCCATAAAATAAGAGTGATGGTAAAGGTGAAATCCTGAATAACCCTGATTTCAAAGTCAATGGACTGTAATAATGAGATGATAGCTACTATGAAAAATTTTTATCACATTGTGTATCCTGATTTTTGATTCAGAGGTAAGGTGAGCATACAGATAATAAGCCTCTTACCATATTGAAATAGAAGGTTGTTAAAAAAAAAAAAAAAGAAAGAAATAGAAGGTTGTTTGGAATTTGTGACTTAGTTACATGGCATAATGGATAATGTTGGATTAAGAGACTGGAAGACTGGCTCTATGGACAAGTAATTTAATTTCTCTATCACAATCTGACCTCTGCATTAGAAAAATCTCTTTAATAACTGAGGCAACTGAAGTGGTTTGCGGGGAGACTTAAGGCAGAGACCCCAATGAAAGGTCTTAACAACTAATTTCAGTCCTACTGAAAAGAGAGGTAGTGAAGATGTAGCAGTTTGCTGTCCATGTGAGTAGAGAGAAAGTGATATATATGAGAGATATTGTGAAGATGGAAACAAAAATATTTGGCAATAAATTGAGTATAGAAGGTGAGACTAAGGAGTGAGGCATGAAACTGAAGTAGTTTGCCTGGATAACTAGGAAAATAGTAGTGTCCTCAAAATGCTTTTCTCTCTACCCACATGACTACCACCAGACTTCTTGTCATCATTACTTTTCAGCTGCACCATCATAATAGCCCCCTAATTGATCTATCTTCATCAAGTTTCCTTTTTCTTCAACCCATCCTCTACATTGCTTTCAAAGGTAGGATCTGACTATGTCACTCCCCTGCTGCTTTTCCCTGGCTCTTGTATTATTTCAAGCAAAATACAGACCCCTCTGTTTACAAGGTAAAATCCTTTACAGTGTGGTTCTATCTTTTAGATTTCAGATGCAGAATTTCAAATATATTAGTACCATCTTTCTACACCTCCACATATTTAATAATCTATGCTTTAATCAAAGTGGCCTACTTAACATTCACCATGCATGACATTCCATATTTTGTCTTTATACTTTTGCCTATTCTCCTCATCTAAAATATTCTTTCTCCCTCTGCCTCTTGGAACCATAGCTTCCCTCAACAATCAGCTCAGTTGCTAACTCCTAAGAGAAGAGACATTTCCTGATTCCCTTAGTAATTAATGCTCTCCATCCCACTCAAAACTACTTTGTATTCATCATGTGTGTACATGTAAATATGCACACATTCTTAAATACATATATCTATGTATGTGCATAAAATTAACTTAGCATATATATAAATACATATATAATATGCTTTAATACATACATATATATGTTGTTTCACTTCCATAGGATATAATCTCAGTGAAGGCAATGACTTTCACTTTTGTTTTTGAAATCACAGTGTTTAGCAAGGTGTCTGATACATGTAGATGTATAATAAATATTTAGTGAATTTAATTAAACAGTTAAAAGGGGCAGTGGAAGCAATTCCATGACTATACATCTGCCATTCAGATGAATTTTCTTTTACATACTGCCTCCTCCAATTAGAATATGAGCCCCTTGAGAGCTATTTTACTCAGATTGCCAGCTCTTAGCACAATGCTTTGCATGTAGTAACTGCTTAATAATGCTTCCTCTCCCACCACTCATTTACTCTTTCTAAGATAGGGAATAGTGTGAAAAAAGGCATGAAGAAGAGAAGGTACAAGGACCTATTCAGGAGACAAAGAACAGACCAGTTTGACCTGAGTATAAGAACGTAGGGTGTAGAGTGATATGAGATCTGGTAGAAGACTAGGGTTATACCACATCAAATAGGGCCTTGTCAATTAAGGGAGGCTGAACTTGAATTAGGAGGCAATAGGAAGCTACACAGCAATGACATAATTAGATCTGGTCATAAAAATTCTTGGTACTGAAAATGCTATCATTCTTGTGGAATGATAGATACATTATGGAAGCAGAATTGAAATAACATTTTTAGTATCAAGAATGGATTGGAAATGGAAAAGAGAGCATGTGGAAAGACTTGTGTATCTGGGTAGGAGATAATGCTCCTGTCCAATTGCTTCACATAGTATCAGGAAGAATAGAAAGATCAGGAGTCATTACAGAGTGTGCTGTGGGGGAATCAACAAGATTTGGTCATTACCAGCATTTTTACTAAATTCCCCATATGCTGAGAATTCTGTCTCTTCTGTCTTCATTGGCTTCTGTTAAGATTCAACTAACATCCTACCTTCCACTGGATGCCTTTCCCAAGTCCTCTAAATGTAGTACCTCTTTTCTGAGACTCTCTCTGTGTGTGTGTGTGTGTGTGTGTGTGTGTGTGTGTGTGTGTTGTCTCCTGTTTCTAGACAGTTGTTTCAATATTGACTCCCTGGTTAGTTTTCTTTGAGGTCAGAGACTTTTTTTTTTAATCTTTCTTTGTATTCCCAATACTTAACACAGTACCTACCACATAGTGTATACTTAACAAACACTTGTTGACTTGACTGGATGGATATTAGATGTGAAAGAAGTTGATTGTTTCTAATTTTAACCATAGAGGGATACAAGTAAATAGGAAAAAATTCATAATTATTTTATGTAACCAGCCAGATATAAGATGAGAAATAATTTAAAAAAAAAACTTTCTAATCCTTAAAACTGAAAAAAGTAAAGTATAATAGGAAGTCTCAAGAGATAGTGGGTTTCCCCATTAATACAAATCTTTGAGTAAAGGTTGGGTGTACCCCTTGTCTGGAATTTGGTAGAGGGAATAATGTTTTAGTATTAGTTGGACTCACTCCCTGAAGTACAATTCTAGGATCTTGTGAAAACCCACTTAAAGGCCTAAATTATTATTGCAGCAAACAGTAATACAAAAACAATAACAAAAAAGAGCCAGGTGTGCAGAGGAGGAATCTAATTTTAAAATATTCATTAAGTGACTGTTATGTGTAAAGTACTAAATTGAGTTCAGAGGGAAAAAAGATATAGATAGGCACAGTTCTCAAAGAGCTTACAATGTCTGGTAGAGTGGAAAGAGGAGGTGGAGTCAGAGGACCTGAGTTCAAATATCAATGGTTGATATTACTGTGTGACCTGTGGTTCAGTTTCCTCATCTAGAAAATGTGGAGGTTGTATTAGATGATCTCCGAGTTCCCATCCATCTCTGGATAAAAGATCCTAATAGGAGTGTGTGTGTGTGTGTGTGTGTGTGTGTGTGTGTGTGTGTGTGTGTATGTTCATAGGCGTATACTACTCTTTCCTGAACTCAGAACACTTGTTAATTATACTACTGACTTAGCTGCTCCCAGATGAAAATAACTACTTCAAATAGTTTTAACTAGAGACAGACCCCCAAATTATTTTTTACTAATAACCTCTGTGATCTAAGGATTCCCTCTCCATACATTTTTATTGTTGAGTTCAATCTTTCTTTTTTTTTTCCAGACATATCCAATTGCCTTTGTCCTATCCAATACTACTACTATATCTTTCTAGTGTTGTTTCATGTGAAGTTTAATTATATCCCTTTCTTCACCATCCTCAGAATGGGGGGAAAATCCCCTCACATTTTCAAAATTATAAGACCTGCTATATTATTGAGCACATATTTTGATCATTTAGGAAAAAAACTTCAAATCTATATACTTTAAATATCTATATGCTGAGCTTTTCAGTACCTAAGGTGCTGTCTAGCTGAAGGCCCTGAGCATCTATGGTGAGCATCTCTTTGAAATAAAACTCCTTATGCCATTTTTGAGTCACATGTATAAAATGAAGCATAAAAGAGAGGAAGCAAGTTGAAGGTTCAAAGAATAAATCCTAAGAACTCTTTTCACTGATGAATCAAATTAATGAATGACTGTGAACCCATTACCTATAAGACAAGATTGGAAGCATTTCAAAGAGGTCCAGTGAGTATTTAGAAATCTGAGAAATCTTTCAGCAAAATGTTTTGATCTGTGCTTTCCAGTCTAAGGAGAGAAAAGACTAAGAATTTTAGAACTGTTGCCTGACTACTAAATCCTTGTTATCTGGCTCAAATGGATTTCAAATGTTCAAATCACAGAATTCTTATTGTCAGCTTAACATAACTTGCCTATTGCTCTTGCTCCCACAAAACACCCTTATACACATATAATGATAAAAGGCAAAATGGTAATTTGTAATCTATGCTGATCATATTTATATTTTAATTCCTGTCAAATTTATTTTGATATAATTTAACTATATTTCTTTGAACCTATTGGCCCTATTTTCTATTTTTCCATCAGTCAGTGCTGCTAATTTATCAGATTTAGAACTGGGGTGACATTACTCTAACTAGGCTATTCGTAAATGTTTGATTTTCCCATCCCCAGCTCATGTTCCATGTGGATAATGGTGCTGGCCGGTTCACTGCTATTTATGATGCTGGTGTCCCTGGAGCTTTGTGTGATGGGGAGTGGCATAAGGTGACTGCAAACAAAATCAAACACCGAATAGAGTTGACAGTGGATGGACATCAGGTGGGAGCTCAGAGTCCAAACACTGCATCTACATCAGCTGATACAAATGATCCTGTCTTTGTTGGAGGGTACCCAGGTGAGTTTAGATAACAACAATCAACAATAACTCACATTTGTAAAGTGCCATAAGGTTTGACAGAATTAACTAGGATTTGTTGCTCTCAGTTCTTACACAGATGTTGTATTTGTGGATTGGAAAATGTTGAAAGTATTGAAATTTAATATCAGATTCTGCAGAAAATGTGTACTAGTACCTTTAGGGCCAATTTGTGTAACTCCTTCCACAAAATCCCGAGTGACTTAAATGAGTGAATATCTTACGTAAAACATATGGGTTGAGTTTCATTGGTGGGAAGTCTGAGGATACAGGAAATGAATTTGGCTCATAACAGATGAAACATCTAATCTTAATTATGTTTTAAGCAGTTGTTCTTTCTGCTGCATTTTTGATTAACGTGACAGGGGAATCATAAAAATCAGTTATGAAATTACTTCTGGAGGTACTTGAAATTATTGGGTTTAACATAACTGACTTTCCCCTTCAGTTTTTAAAGAGCTCATATTTATATTACAAAGAAGTCTTAACAACAAAAAAAAGTAAACTGCATTTAAAAAGCCTTAGCCAGCACATTAAAAACGGCATATGAACCACAGTGTTATATGAAGTGCCCATAAACAAGACTGACCAAGTTAGTTTGAAATAAGCCAAGTGCATATGATAGTAATAAATACAGTAATATTTTTTAAAACACCAAGGACTGCTTTTCATCATTGCATTATGAGGGAAATAGATCCACATTTACATGTAACCTTTTTCCCCACACAAAGAAAGACAAAATGACCACATTTTCATAATGAGGAAAATATTGGATCAATAGACAACCTGCATAGTTTCTATCTCCATAGTTGTTTTTGAGTTTAAATGGCATTCACATCTCTGTCACTCAGGTAAAATTAAAGATATTATGAATGAAAACAGAGTCTAACTTGTTCATTATCATATTCAGTAAGAGATGAGACTGAATGAGAATTAAATCAAAATTTTGTGGGAATTCTTCTTTCCTAAAGAAAGCAACTTTTGCAGAAATATTTTCATTCCTTTGGATTTTGCAGGAAATATTTTCTCCTGGTGTAAAAACTTATAGAGCTTCTCTTAAAGAACTTTCTCTTACAGAGTTTCTCCATAAGAAGATAATTTTCAGTCATCTGTTTTTAGATTTCTTATTATCTACTTGAGCAAATACAAGCCATACTTTAAAATTGAAATTTTGAAGTTTTTCATAGCTATAAATTAATCATTTCCAACTCCTGGACAGATACTTCTTAAAAGCTGGTGTAGTAAAGAAGCATCTATATCTCATGATTTAAAATAAGCTTTGGGATTCTCTTTCTATAGTTTGAAACATTGATATCAAAATCCCTAGCCAAGCTAGCCTTTTAAGTTGAACTGCTGAGCTAATGAACTATCAGATATATAGCTAACTAGAAGTCTACCCTTGCAGTAACCCTTTTGCATTTTGTTTTTCAGATGGCCTCAATCAGTTTGGTCTTACAATCAATATCCCATTCAGAGGATGCATCCGCTCACTGAAACTCACTAAAGGCACTTCCAAAGCTCTGGAAATTAACTTTGCAAAAGCCTTGGAGCTAAAGGGTGTTCAACCTATATCTTGTCCTGCCAACTAACAGAAAGAGCTTTAAATCCCAAGTCGAGTTTTTGGAAACAAATATGTTAAATAAAACAAATATGCTTTACCTATATATATGAATAAAACTTGATGCAGCAAAATTGAATTCTCTACCTGATCCTTTCAAGTGGTATCCCTTTAGAAGAGATCGCAAACAAGTTTTAGATTAATTTCTCTTGCAGATCATTATTAATATTGAAACAAGTTCATCTGGCCTAATAAAATGATGAGATTTTCAACATGTTTAAAAGTACATTTAAAGAATAGGAATCCTCCTGCAATTTTTAAAAGTATCAGTCTTTGGCCTGCTTCTAATTAATATTTTTATTATCATTTTCCATGTGTATCCACTTTGTCATACTAAAAGGAAAAATGAATTATTCTTTTTTGTGTGTATTTGGAAGGAAATCAATACACTTTCTTTCCTTCCTAGTCTTAACATTATCATTATTACTAGAGACTTTAGATAGAGTTACAATTAGACAATTTTTTCATGTAGAAAGTGCATGTAGATGGACAAGGGATTTAATTATTTGATTTCATTATTTGAAGAGATTTACAGATTTCTGGAAGTATCTCAAAACCAACCCCCCTACATGGGTAATTAAGTATACATGTGATACTATAACATTTGAGAATTTTTTTTTTTAAGGCTTGAGTTCGTGTTACACAGAAATAGAAAAATAATAGTCTTTACTTGAAAAGAATATAACCAAAGAGTTGTAGTAAGAACCAGGAAGACATGGGATTAAGTCCTGCTTTAAGCTATGTGACCTTAGCAAAACACTTTACCCCTCAATGTTCTAGGCAACCATAAGAAGGTACTGATCTGTACCAGTAGGAGGAGGTTACAATATTAATGAAATTACACATCCAATCCTTATTTTTCCTTTGAAAAGGAAAACTAATGCTGTAACAGAATGTTACAAAATCATAGATATTGAACCAGAAATTTTAATAGCATATGGCCAGGAAGTATTTTGAGATCCAATTTCACCAGAAATAATTTTTCTTAAAAAAAAAAAGCCTCAATAGCTAAGGTTTTTTGGTTTTCTAATGGTCACTTGGTCTAAGAACAGTTTGTTCAGGTAAGGATTAAACTGCATTCTCAAAAGGGATAGTTATATTA
Organism: Antechinus flavipes; assembly: GCF_016432865.1. Taxonomy (NCBI): domain Eukaryota; kingdom Metazoa; phylum Chordata; class Mammalia; order Dasyuromorphia; family Dasyuridae; genus Antechinus; species Antechinus flavipes. The sequence goes on from NC_067401.1 coordinate 312,769,180, forward strand.
GAACCCACACATGGTCACAAAGTGGCCAGGGGACTTCTCTCAAATTAATATTTTAAGGCAACAAAAAACAATTTACTGCCTTTTTAATCAGATTCTCCAGTCTGTCGATATACACTATAAAACCACAGAAAACAAAAACATGAAGGTCCTATTCCTCAACCTTAGTTAAAGCAATTCAACAAAGATTTATTAAGTAAGATACTTTGTTAAAGTCAGAAAATACAAAGACATCTAGGTGAGGTAGTAGATAGAATGGATAGATTCATCTTCCTAGATTCAAATCTGGCCTCAAACACTAGCTGTGTGACCCTAAGAAATCACTTAATCCTTTTTGCCTCCATTTCCTCATTTGGAAAATGGGCTGGAGAAAACCATTCCAATATCTTTGCCAAGAAAAAAAAAAGACAAAACTATTGCCAAGAACAGTGATTGCCTTTTGCCTTTCTTTATATCAGTTACTATTGTTTTTATAATTTTTTAATTATTCTGACTTTTCATGATTCATTAGGGATTTTCTTGACTTTAGGGTCATAGTATAACTTGGAGCAAACCTGGATTTTTGTAAATATTTTATTGAGCCTTTGGCTCAAAATTGTGAGAAACGGGCTTGTGATTCCCTCCTCACCACCTATCCACCCCTCATCCAACTTAAACAAGAAACCACTACTTCTCCCCCTTCAGAAATCTAGGGATAACTCAAAGGAATTGGGGTCTCTAAAACTATCATTCATGAAACTTTATCCAGTATGGTTCCCCATATCAATCAACCTACTGGTATTGATTGGGTTTTGGAAGCAGCTAGGTGACATACATGTAGATGAGATTTAGGGCCAAAGAGCATCACCAGACTCGGACCTGGGATTCTTTTATGAAGTCTCTATCCAGTTCACTTCTGGGTATGGCATCAACAATGACAACTAACTTCCTTGCTTCATAATAAGTCATTTCTTTGCTCAGTGAGGTTGATTCCTTTCAGGTCTTGGCATCTTGGCTTGACAATCCATTCCATCTGGGATCATAGATATTGAACCAGAAATTTTAATAGCATATGGCCAGGAAGTATTTTGAGATCCAATTTCACCAGAAATAATTTTTCTTAAAAAAAAAAAATACAAAGAAGAGGCCACTTGTCTGCTGCCCATGCTTCTTCCTGTAGTCACCTACTGCTCCAACTGGCTCTGACTGACATTCCAAGTTGCCAAAGGACTCTGATGACTTTTCATACTTTTGAAGCTCAGAAATTATAACCTGATGATTTCTATCCTCCAATAACTCATCTACCTGAGATAAGAAAAGAATATGAAAGGGAGAATGCTGAAAACTATCTTTGCATGTATTTTGAAAAATAAAAAGCTATTATAAAAAGAGATAAAGATTAAACACAAAATAAACAGGGATACAATGTGCTAAGGGACACATAGCAGAGGAGTGGGATCAAAAGCTCTTCAACTAGGCAGCTCCAGAACTTTCCTGTCCTCTAAAGCAACTAGGGAAGAGAGTAAGATTTTCTGCTCAAAATCTTAGTATCCTTTCTGCTCAAAATCTTAGTATCCTTTCAGTTCCAGCTTTTTAGATAATTAGAAGATTCTTTGTCACCCTATTACCAGTCATTCTGGTAGAAATAGAATTACCAAGCTTCCACACACTATGCAAGGAATGTTATGCATGTTCCGCACATCCCACCAGGAGAGACACAAATCATGAGGATTGAACCCTCAGTCTTAAGTTCCCATCTCTTCTGCATCATATATATTTAGCTTGAATTCTCATTCATATGTGAATAACAGGATATTTTATATTCATTAAGCCACATTCCTTTCTCATCACAACTCTGGCTTCCCTTCTACTGTTTCCTCTTTTTAAGTCACTTTAGTTAGTTTGTCACCTCATTATTCAGAAGAGAAAAGATGCATTAATTAACCTTGCTCCTGATCCTATCTAAGGGAAAAATTTTATCCTATCTGAGGGCAAAATTTAGCTTCACTTAAGTGATATTCATCCATGAGCTTCTGGCGAGATAATGCTTTTTATCCTATACTGATATCTATAATTCAGACTTCCTCACTCCCACTTCCCTTTTTGGTCCTATCAGCCATTCAAAAATCCTTAGAATATAGCCAAATCTCTTGCCAAACAAGGGTTAGGGTGACAAAGAATAGTTCCTCTACTGGAAAAGCAAAGACCATAAGACACATTATCAAACTTTGCATGCTTGAATATGAGCCAATTCTTTCCTAGACCTTGATCATCCCTAGCCTTTATTCAGTTTAACATTGACCACCATAAAAGAAAGAACCTTAAAAAATCACTCTAATGCAAAACTTTATTTTATACATGAGAAAACCAGGGCTTGAGAGGAGAAAGAACTTACTTCAAGGTCACAATAGCAGGGATAGAATTAAAGTGTAGCTGAATTAACATGTATTTCTTTAATCAGTTCATCTTTCTACTAAACATATACTAAACAGGTTTGGGGGGGAACCTAAAATTATCTGTACTGAATTACTGTCATTTCACAGATGAGGAAACTGAGGTTTAGGGTATCAGAGTTATGACTCAATCCAGGGATCCTAAATCCAGGATGCTTTCCACTAACCTGCCTTTTGGTAATCAGAAATTGATGAGAATAAGAAAGTTGCCAAAAGGAAACTGATTCTACACAAGAGGGCACAGTCAGACTAATAATAATCCAAATTAGATTTGCATTACTATTTTATTTTAAAGCTGTTGTGAGGTCCTATAAATTGTATCTGCTCATTTTATATACAAATATAGAAATGTTACACACATACACTCACATCCCATCTTAATTTCCTAAAAGTATTATATGGTTCACTCAAAGGAGCTATAGCTTTGATTTAATACATTTCCATTATTAAGGTAAATACAAAAATATGTCATTTTCCTCATTTTAAAAATAAATGCAAGAAAAAAAGAACAAAAGGGGAATAAGATAAAAAAAGTAATAAAAGCATAAGAAAGGAAAGGAGGAAGAGAAAGAAAAGAACAATTGGATTTTAATCTTTAAAAACTTGAATGCTTATTAAAGATTACAAATAATTTATAAAAGAACATGGCTACACATACCCACCTGAAATTTTAAACATTTTTTATTCTACATAGTCTTGAATTTTCTTTCCACCAGTAGTCTTGCAGATAGATGTCTTCCTTCTCCTATTTCTACTGAGTATACCCAGTATAAGCCAGAATCAAAACATTCAACAATCAGATGTTCCATATTGTTTACCTAAGATGGCATTTCCCAGTTTCACTAATTGTACATTTCATATGGTAAATTGTCTTATGAAACAAATATTGCTTAAGAAACAAAAATAAAAAAAATCTTCAGAGAGAAAAAAGCTCAGTGAACAGGTTATGACTTTTTCCACTAACATTTGTTTTTGTCAAGTACTTTCTCCCTGTAGTTTAAACTCAGAGCTTCAAGCACAGGAAGGAAAAAGAAATCCTTAATCTTCACTTACTTGACAATGTTATTGCTAAGAACAGGAACATGTGACCTGTATATCATTGGTTCATCCCATCACTTAGAGTAAAGATGAAAAGTAATAAAAACTAGGTAAGTGAAAAGAGACCTGAGACAGTCCAAGCTGTGATGTGTTGCTGAGGGGAAATGGAATGAAGTTCATTATTCTTTTTGACCTTCTCTAGCTAGGCCATCCATTGCTATATATGGAGAAGAAAGGAACATGAAAAGGGGAGGTTAAAAACAATTTCCTTAGCATGGCATCACTCAGCTGCTTTTCTGTTTGAGGAAGTAAAGCCCCAGAAATATTTGCCAAGGAGGCATGATAAGGACTAAGAACAAAAATGGATTTCTGATGACAAATTAGATAGCAGTTATATTCAGAGATTTAGACAAGACAATAGGGGAAGGAGTGCAGGCAAAGAGAAGATTTAATAGAAGAGCAGATCCAATTTTTAATTTGGGCAAATGCTATTTACTGGTGCAATCTGGTTGAGGAAGAGTGCTTCATAGTCATTGACTGAAAGAGCAGGTTATAGAGAGAAATGAATATTAGCTGATAGGTAACTATGGAGACTTTGTAATTTGATGCAGAAGAGAGGCTTACTATTCATAACATCCCCAGTAAATGGAGGACAAAATGAGCAAGTAGATCTGAGTATAGCCCCTCAGTGAAAAACTATAGTCATTCTCTGTAGGTAAGAAGTTTATTAACTTCAGATACTCCCCAGTGAAAGGTACATGTGGCTTAAGTAGTTCACTGATAGAGTTATACTCCTGGTCGACATGGGAGAAATTTCCTAACAATAGTATTCCCATTGGATGTTTAACAAAGTACTGGGGATCTTGAAGACACTTGAAGACCAAAGGGAACTACAACATGACATCCAGGAGAGAGCAGCATAGCTATCTGTCAAAAAGTAGATTTTGAAGAGAGCAATAAAATGTCACCAGAAAATACCACAGCTTAATAGTGTTGTTAAGCCATAAGCTGCCTTATACATGAACACTGATCACATATGGTCCCCACCTATGGGTGTACGAAACATGATCCTTATGCAAGCCATTCTTCCCACTGAGGTAATGCAATTTGTGGGAGAGAGTACACACAAAGTTTAGTTCTGCTAGAATGTTCTCCTGGGGGATAGATAGCTCACAACAAAGAAATTTAATGTAATAATAATAGCAGGGTCATCCTGCCATCTAGGGGAGGAGGTGAGAGGAAGGAGGGGAAAAACTGGAGCAAAAGGTTTGGCAATTGTCAATGATGTAAAATTACCCATGCATATAACTTGTTAAAAAAAATAATAATAGCAGAATCAATGTTCTGATGGATGTAGGATCTCAATGATACTTTTCCAATAACTAGTAAGTAATATCATTGAGGTCCTACAAAGAGAATTCTGACCCACAGGTACTTTAGAATTAAGGTAGAGAATTGGGGGCCCATGCATAAAGTCGGCATCATTTGCGACATAAAAATCCTTATGATAATTTGCTGCATATTTTTGGTCTATTTAAACTAGTATACAGTCTATACCACCCACTTCTTCGGTTTATGTGTACACAACATTTCTAGAAATAATATAGAAAGCATTGAAAAGGTCTACAAAATCTATATAAAACTGAAGACTTTAAGAAAATAGGCAATATTTTCATCACTTGTTAATTGAAGGGTAGTGAAATTTAGAAAAGTGAATTAAAAGATAGTGTATGAGAATAGGAATTATATTTCTAGATCACAGTCTAAACTATAAAAATGACTGGCTCTAGACCAGAGGTGGGGGCACAGTTCTTAAAATTGCTGGTAATGATGCATTTTCCTGAAGTCTTACAAATCTAATCAAAAAGTATTTACACTAAAATGTAAAGAGGGTGAAAATTCTCTATGTTTATCTACTAAACTGAATATAGAATAATGGTAAAAAGAATAGCAATGGAGTCACCCAGAAATTTACAGAAAGCAAAATTCATGAAAAGATCTACCAAAATAATAATGATTTTTAAAAAAAGAGAGAGTTTTTTTTTTCTACACACAAATGTATGAAGTATGAGTAACTAGTTGGATGATCAGAAGATCCAAATTCAAGGAAGAAAATTTAACATTATATTTATCATGAAGATTTGGAGAAATTTCCACGGAGAATATGGCTCTGGAAAAATGAATCTTAAAAAAGAGGTAAGGGGAGAGAGGTCTGAGAAGTACTTCAGGCTAAGAAAATGTACTCATGTAAGCAAATCTAGGAACCAGATGGTGGTGAGCATTCTGGCTAAAATCAACAGAGATTAAATAAAATAATAATAAAAAAAAAAACTGGGGCAATATTTTCATCTAAACGTATTGCAAACCACCTGAACAAAAAGAAGAAATGAGTTTAGGAAACAGATCATAAGCCTTCCATGGAAGCATGATAACATATTTCAATTATTTGGGCATCAGTGGAAACTCTTTTCTCTACCAAAAGCAGAATAACCAATAATTTATCCCTTTGCCATCATTATCATCAAAGTGTTTTAAGGATTTGCAAAAACATATTATCTCATTTAGTCTGCACACAAATCTGTGACAAGGATACTACTATTATGCCTTTTTATATATGAAGAAACTGAGGCTGAGAGATTAAGTGACTTGCCTAGGTACACACAGTTAGTGTCTGAGGCAGGATAGGAATTCAGATCTTCCTGTCTCCAAGTCCAACACTCTATACATAGCACCACTTAGCAACAATCTTATTGAAAATTCTATCATTCAAGACAAAGAGAAATAAATGAGAGAAAATTCTATTTTAAATTTGATTTTCAACAAGGAGGAGGAGGAACTGTTATTATGTTAGAAATAATTAGGAATTAGAATTCCTAATTCATTTGGAATGAAGGGGAAGGGGAAAGAGAATGATCTCTTTCCATCTTACAATTTATGATATTGGAAAGGAGTTTGGACATACAGACTCTGATGTATACCTGTGACTTCAGAAAAACTGTAGATAATATCCATGGATTTTAATTTATTTTTTAAAACTAGCATTATGACCAATACATCAAAAAAAAAGTCAGAAAATATATACAGCGTTCCATATCTGTGGACTTCCCACCTCTGTATGATGGAAAGTGAGAATGTTATCTCTTCTTTGGGGTCATGCTTGTTCTTTGTAATTCTATGACATTTGCTTTTGATTGTCTTATAGAGTGCTTCTTTTATCATGATATATCTATATATGTGTGTGTGTGTGTGTGTGTGTGTGTGTATTGTTTTCTTACCTCTTATTACTTTACCCTGCATGAATTTGTATAAATTTCCCACCCCTCTCCCCCGCATTTCTTTTATTAATTATTTCTTAGTCATTCCTCAATCATTGGGCATACTTGATTTTTTGCTACTACAAAAAATATTGGTATACAATAATTATTTTGCTGAATATGGAAACTTTCTTCTTATCAATTACCTTATTGATATACCTAGTAGTGATCTCTGAGTCAAAGAATATGGATATTTTAGTCACTTCTAATAATTTCAAATTGCTTTCAAAAATAGTCATGCTGATTTATAGCTCCATATAATGTACTAGATTTTCTATCTTCTTACAACCCCTACAATATTAATTATTCTTATCGTTTGTCCTTTTTGCCAATGTATTTTTGATTTGTATGTTTCTTATTAGTAGTAATTTTGAGCACTCTTTCATATGATTATTAATCATTTGCAATTCCTTTGAGTATGCATCCTTTGCTCACATCCTGTGATTATTTATTAGGATATGACTTTTTTTTCTTATATCTATATATCTGTTAGTTGTTTCACTAGAGGTTTCTAAGCAGGGGCTAAATACTTGTTTAAGACTTTGTAGTGAAGATTTCTATATATGTCCAAAAAGGAATTGATATTTTCTAATGCTTCTTTCAGCTCTAATATCTTGTATTTCTATAAAAACTAGAAGATAAACTTTGGAAACAAATCCTCATCTAAATAAAAAGTAACATAAACATCATATATTACCTGAGCTGGGGGGGAAAGCCTCTCTTCAAAAAACTTCAAATGTTAATCATGCAGAAAACATACAATTCTGTTCACCAAAGCCATCCTGATAAGTGATGATCTAAGTTTTCTTAACCCACAGTTTTTTCTTTTGCTCCTTCCTATTTTCTATTAGCAGCAGTTAAATAAGTCACCATTCTATTCTGCCTGATAGGAAGCAAGATAAGTGAATATTTCTCAGGTCATATTTGTGAGATTAACTAATGAAATATTACTTTCAATTAATTATCCATGATAAAAATCACTTCCCCAGAAGATCATCTACAATTAAGGAAATCTATTTTACTCAATTAATTAACAATAAGGATCTATTAAATATCTTCCATGTGTCAGGCATTATATTAATTACTGGGAATCCAAAGACAGAAACAAAGCAGAACCTGCCCTCAAAGAGTTTATATTCTATCAAAGGAAACATGTTCACATATAAATAGATACAAAATTTAAGAAAATAGGGACTAGACTTGTGAGTTCACTGACATAGGGAACTTGTAGCCAGGACTCTCCTATTACTAAGGTAAGTTAGCTCCTTCAGTGCAATTTATATTCTTAAAGAATTATCTGAAGGCTTAATCAATAGATAGTTACATAAGTAAGCAAATGGATGGATAGATGGATAAATAAAAATAAAAAGTTAAACGACTTGCCAAAGGACTTGATTCTAAGTATTCTTGACTCTGTGACCACTTCTTCCACTACTCAATGCTGTCTCTCTCCCAAAATATACATAAACTAAAAACAAGATAAGTTTTTTGGGGAACAAGACGAAGATACAGTTACTGGTAGAATTATGAAAGGCCTCATAAAGGGACCTTCAACTGATCTAAGTTTAACTGAAATAATTTTAAGAGGCTCCACTCAAGTCCTATCCTACTAGCCGATTATGACTTAGGTGTTCTCAAAAGATGTGTCCATGGAGTCAAAACTGCATTTATTTCTACCAGTCTAAAAAATTTTTAAATACTAGCCCAGTATTAGCCTAGACTTCAGTTTTCTAAGAACCAGACAACCAATTAGCTCCTTATCAGGTGGGTTGCAAGCAGAGGAATTTTTCTTCCCTGGTAACTCTCAAAGACACTAACAAACTTCTAGAAGAGTTCTGACCTGTTTTGCTAGAAAGACAATCCATTGTGTTTAAATTACAATCACTGGAAAACTGAAGTGATTTTTAGGAGACATTTACTTAATACATTTCCTTAGTTAAAGGGAAATAACAGCTTTTGAAATCATCAATAAGTATACTTTCAGCACTATATTTGCACCTAGAGCTGTATCACAGACAGTAGAGGGAGAACAAATAGTTCCTACACTTCAGTAAATGATGATCTTCATTCCTTCAAGAAATGCCTGAGTGCTTTCTGATTCACAGTTCTAGAAAGGATCTTAGAGAACTAAAGACAAATAGCAAAATTCTAGAAGTTCACTAGAGTAGAAAACTATTAGAAATTCTCCTGATCCTAGGATTTGGAAAAGAAACAATTGAAAAGACTTTATTTTCACAAATGAAAACAGTAAAGAGATGGTGAATGACTTGATTAGTCTCACAGCTGGTTAGTAGTAGAACTAAACTCCGAGTGCAATTATTTGTCATGTTACACAAGGTACTTGTAGTTCAGGAAATTCTTTATAGAGAACAGCACCAAACCATATACAATAAGGTATAACTACTTTGTGAAAAGGGAGGTGGACAGGCAGTCTGATAGGCCAGAAGGAAGGAAGGAAAGAAAGTTTAGGAGGAAGAAGAAAAAGAAAGCACTTATTCAATATTTGTTGTCACTGTTGTTGAGTCATTATTTAGTTGCGACCTCATTTGGAGTTTTCTTGACAAACATATTAGACTGATTTTCCATTTCCTTTTCCAGATTCTTTTACATATGAGAAACTGAGGCAAATTAAGTTAAATGATTTGCTCAGAATCATACAGCTAGTGTTTATAAAACAGTACTAAGCATAGTGCTAAACTTTAGAGTTACAATTAGAAAATTAATGCAATCTTTGGGCCTAAGGAATTCACATTCTATCTAGAAGAGATACATTTAAATGACTAAAGATGCAAGATAGATAGAAAGGCTTGGTAATCTTTTTGTTGAACTATGTTATGTGAACTATGTTAGTCCACTGATTTAGAGAACAAAGATATCAAAAATAGATAGAATTTGTACTAGACTATTTAATATTTAACCTGGGAGAGGAAAGGAATAAAGTAGTGTTGATGCAGAGAATCTGAAAAGTTATTTCAAAAGATATGTGGTGATTGAAAATTATTTCATAATGTTTAAATCATTCTGGTAATGCCAACAGATATGACATATTTAAAAACATGCTCTGATATTTTGAAATTAACAATGATCACACATGCAGAGCATTTTCATATCTAGAAATTTGCAAAGTGATAGTAAGCATTTGAAAATCTTTTATAGTCTTTATAGGAAGATATTATATGTGAACTTCAAAACTAATTATGAACAGAAAGGTCTCTTCAACAAAGCTGCAAAATATTTAGCAGTTGATTAAATGCTGATGGATTAAAAAAAAAAACTCTTCTCTCATCAATTCTAGTCAAACCCATCTGTTTCATAAATCAATCTAAATTGCTATATAATTTTAAAACCTTATATGTCCTCTTAGTCCTGAAGTAAAATGTTTGGGTTTTATGTTGATTGGAACCTCACATTATGTGAATGTGAAAAAATTTACTTTTTTTAATGTATGGATTACAATTTATTCCATCTAATTCATTTTTGAAAGGGTAAGAGAGCTACTTTTATCCATAAAAAGCAGCTAATCATTAAAGAAAAACATCCCTCAGGAATTATTTCACAATAATCTACATGACCTTTTTTCTTTCTTTCTTTCTTCTTTTTTTAATTTTTTTTTTACTAATCATAATTATCTGGACCAAAATTTCTCTATTCTTACATTTAATAACAGTGGAATTGTGAACAGGATTTATAGTCATTTGCCATTAGTGGAAAAAGTAACATGTTTTCCAAACTTTGGTTCACCTTCAATGACAAGGAACCCATTATCTCCCAAAGTAGTATATTCCACTTTTGGACACCTCTAATCATTTAGAAATTTCACTTTAAATCAAGCCTGAATTTACCATTGTGCAGTTTTGCTCTTTTGTTCCTGGTTCTGCCCTGGGAGCCACATAAAATAAGCCTAAATCCCTCTTCTTCAAGATAATTTTTTCAAGTGACTTGGAATGTTACCTAACTAGTAAGTTTCTGAGGCTGGATTTGAAGTAGGTCTTCTTTAGTTTCCTTATCTGTAAAATGAGCTGGAGAAGGAAATAGCAAATCATCCAAGCATCTTTTCCAAGAAAATCCTTGACTGGATTACAAAGAGTCAGAAACAATTAAAATGACAACAATATTGTTCATTAAATATTCTTTTGATGCATTTAAGAATTTTGCACAAAATGTACATCTATCTCATTCTCTTTCCTTTTTTGAAAATCAAAATATTCATCCTTAAATATTTGGCTAAAATCAAGGCAAAAATCTAAAACATTCTCCAAAGTCTAGCGAGCCTGTTTAAAAAAGAAGAAGAAGAAGAAGAAAAGAAGAAGAAGAAGAAGAAGAAAGAAGAAGAAGAAGAAGAACAAGAACAAGAACAAGAACAAGAAGAACAAGAACAAGAAGAAACTTAAAAGTAAAGTAATAATTATGAAACTAATCAGTTATATTTATATAGCACTTTAAGATTTACAAAATACCTTTTAATTATTATGTCATTTGATTCTCATCACAACTCTGTGAAGTGCATATTACAGGTATCATCTCCATTTTACATATAAGAAGAATGAGACTGAGGTAGAGAGAATTGTTAAGAAATTAATTAATTCAGGCTATTCACTGGAAGGTCAAATACTGAAGATGAACCTTAAATACTTTGGCCTTGGCCACATAATGAGAAGATGAAACTCAGTGGAAAAGATCCTGATGTTGGGGGTGGGGGTGGGGTTGGATTGAAAGCTAAAGGGAAAAGGGATGGCAGAGAAAGAGATGAAAATATGGTATCACAGAAATATGAACTTTGTCTGCCTTCAAGAGATCGTGGTGGATAGAATGGCCTAGTGTGTGTGGGGAGGGGTCACATGAGTGTCATTCCTTACTAAACAACAAAATAGCTTTATTTAAGGAAGTCATGTACATTGGCAGGTATATCTTTAATAGAACACCAAAAGACTCTCTCTCCATGCCTAGCCTAAGGCTTATATTCTACTTTGTAAAAAGATAGCAATTGAGTAGGATCAGGCAAAGTCACAAGCTCTTTAGCCAGCTCCATCAGCTTGTAGAGGTCCTGGAATGAACAGGTTCATTCATTTTTTTTTCCCCTTTCAGTATTATTGATGTGTTTTATTTTCATGTATTTATATATTATTTCTACTTTATAAGAGCTTTCTTGTAACAATATAAAATAAGTAAAATTAATGATACGGTGATCTCATCTGAAAGTTCATTAAACATTTCACATCTCTAGCATTCTGTTAACAGAAATCAATACTTTCCCCAAAACATCTCCTAACACCTCTTCCAAGAAAGAAAAATAAAGAAAAGGGAAAAAAAAGCAAATTTCTTATAATAAATGTGCAGAGTTAAGCAAAACAAATTCTCCTGATAATTATACACAAAAAATGTTTCATTCCATACTCTAAATCCATCACCTCTCTAACATTTCATCGTTAAGTCCTATAGAATAATGCATTGTTATTGAATTGATCATAATTCTTATGGCTTTCAAAGTTGTTTGTTTTTGCAGCATTACAGTTTGTAGTGGTGTTACTTTAAAAAGTACTCTTCTGCTTCTCATTTCATTCTTCATTAGTTTAAAAAAATCTTAAAATTGTTCATTTTTATGTATTGATGTTATAGTATAAATTCTTCTTCTGATTTTGCTCGTCACTCATTATCAGTTTTTTTTAAGTCCACTCCTTTTCAAAATTATCTATTTCATTATTTCCAACAGTACAATAAAATTTAATTTCATTCATATGCCACAACTCATTCACCCATTCCTCAATTCTTGGATATCTTCTTAGTTACCAGGATTTTTGTTGTTGTTGTTGTTTGTTTGTTTGTTTTTGTTTTTTGCCTACACATGAGATTTATTCTCTCTCTCTCTCTCTCTCTCTCTCTCTCTCTCTCTCTCTCTCTCTCTCTCTCTCTCTCTCTCTCTCTCTCTCTCCCTCTCCCCCTCTCTCTTACATTAAAGATTAGGACCATTTTCCTTTCTGGGAAAAAAATCTCTTTTCAGAATAGATGTGGCAGAGTTATGGCTGAGTGAAAGAGCATTACTGCTTAGTAACTTTTTATATATAATTCAAAATTATTTTTCAGAATTGTTTTCTCAATTCACAAGACTACCAACAGTGTATCAATGTGTCTATTTTCCCACAGCCTTTCCAACATTTGTTATTTTGAATTTTTGCCATTTTAATCACTCTGATGGATATGAGAGAGAATCTCAAAATTGCTTTAATTTACATTTTTCTATTTAGTAATGATTTGGAGCAGTTTTTGACATGTCTGTAGATAGCCTGGGTTTTTTCCCTTGAGATTTGCCTGCTCACACTGTTAGACCAATTACCAGTTGGGGAAATGGCTCTTTTTCTTGTAAATTTGAATCAGTTAGTTACATAAATATTGGAAATGAGATTTTTCATTCTATAACCACTTATCAATCATTCATTAAGCATAGACCTTGCACAATGTTTTTTTTGGTCAAGAACTAGGGAAGAAATAAATAACTAAAATGTAGTTAATGTTCTTATGTAAGCTTTCAAACTGGAACATGAATTGACACCTGTTCTTTCACTCCAGGCATTAGAAGATATTTGTTACCTAAAGATTATTTTTTTCCAGTGTCAAATTCTGTTTTTTTTTTTTTTGCTTTCATCATTCTTCTCTCCAATTTCCTTCATTTTTTTCCCTCCAAACAACAAACAATTTCTGTTAAACATTAAATCAACTTCACCTCTGAAGAAAAAATAAATACAAAGAAATACCAACAATCTTTCTTCTCTTGATCTCTAAGACACTGCTTCCTCTTGGTTCTCCTCTTCTTGGGTTACTTTTAATTTTTATCTTTTTTGCTGGTTCCTCTTTCATTTCCCGTCTTCCTAAGACTCTCTCTCTCTCTTGCTCTCTGTGTGTGTGTGTGTGTGTGTGTGTGTCTTTTCCTTTTAATCTCTCACTTTTTTTTTCTATTTCTTTCCTCCATTTTCTCTCACGTTTGCTTTGTCTCTCTTTTCTCCTTATCTCTAGCTCTGCTATCTCTTTTTCTCTTTTTTTTTTCTACTTCTTGTCTCTCTCTGTTTTCATTTCTATCTCTCTCTCTTTCTCTCTAACTGCTAGCTGTGATCTATGACTTCTTATGGCTCAAAATCTAGACAGGGTTGAGGAAAAATAAGAGTTACGTTTCTGATTCTTTAAGACAAGAGTTTGATTAAATGGTTACATCCCTACATATAAGTCAAAGAGTGAGGGGGGAAATGATCTTTTCATTCAAAAGTATCATTATTCAGAAAATTGCTCCCCACATTTTAATACTGCATCCCAAGGACCTACGTTTTTTAACTTCAGACTGACATGTTGACATGATGTTCTTTCATTTTAATATTGTGGCACTCAAATTGAGGGATTAACATGGAGATAACTAGGTGGAACCAATAAGAGTCTTACCAGTAAGAATATTAGACCTGGAATCAAGAATTCTAACTTCAAATCTGGTCTTGGACATCTATTAGCTGTGGGATCTTGGGTAAATCATTTTACTTCATTCTGCCTTAGTTTCTTAATGTGTAAACTGGAGACAATAATAGCATTCACCTCTCAAAGTTGTTGTGAGGATCAAATGAGATAATATTTATAAAGTATTTTCTATGGTTTTAGATTGGGCGCAGGCAGCGGGCAGCGGCAGTGAGAGCACGGAAGCAGACTGGAGAGGGGGTGGGGAGTGATCGCAGCTGTCTCTGCGGGGAGAGCTTCGCTACAGGTTTGAATACTTTGCTCCGGCAGCAAGTCAGCAGCCCAGCAGAGAAGCTAAAAACACCGGGGTTGAAGAATACAACCCCAAACAGCTGGAGTCTCCCGGGACCTGGCCGCCCCCCCCTTCCCCCGCCACAGTGACTCAGCACACTCTGGGATCTCAGAGTGCACGCGCAACACAGTCCTGCTAGTGCCTCACTGCTGCCCCCTGCAGTCTGGAGAGGAAGCTCGGTAACATACCCAGCCCCTCCCCCAAAGAAAGACTCCAGTTTTTTCTGTTTTTCTTTGCTATTTTGCCTTTGATTATTAGACAGAATGAGCAAGAAGCTGAAGAGGACTTTAACCCTTGACAGCTTCTATACAGATAGAGAGCAGACTCTAAATCCTGAGGAGACTAAAAACAGACAGTCTCTAGGTGAATCCCCAAAGGAGGAGATCATCTGTTCCTCAGCACAGATGAACCTCATAGAAGTAATTAAAAAAGCTCTCACAAGGGAGCTAGAAGAAAAATGGGAAAAGGAGAGGGAGGCTTGGCAAAAGAGCCTGGAGAAGTCAGTTAAAGAGAGAGTGGATAAAGAAGTAAAATCCTTGAAAAATAGGATTGGTGAACTGGAAACAGAAAATAGCTCTCTAAAAAACAAAATTGGCAAAATGGAAAAAAATTCCACAGAACAAAAGAATTCAATTGGACAATTAGAAAAAGATCTTAAAAAAGTGAGTGAAGAAAACACTTCACTGAAAATCAGAATTGAACAAGTGGAATTGAATGACTCGAGGAGACAAGAAGAATCAGTCAAGCAAATCCAAAAAAATCAAACAATGGAAAAGGATGTGAAATACCTTCTGGGGAAGACAACAGACCTGGAAAACAGATCCAGGAGAGACAATCTGAGAATCATTGGACTCCCAGAAAAACATGATGAAAAAAAGAGCCTGGACACTATTTTCCAGGAAATTATCAAAGAGAACTGCCCAGAAGTCATAGGAACAGAGGAAAAAATAAACATTGAAAGGATTCATCGATCACCCACTGAAAGGGATCCTAAAATCAAAACACCAAGGAATATAGTGGCCAAATGCCAGAACCCTCAGATGAAGGAAAAAATATTGCAAGCGGCTAGAAAAACCCAATTCAAGTATCAAGGAGCCACAATAAGGATCACCCAGGATCTGGCAGCATCCACATTAAAAGATCGAAGGGCCTGGAATATGATATTCCGAAAGGCTAAGGAACTTGGTATGCAACCAAAAATAACTTACCCAGCGAGAATGAGCATCTTTTTCCAGGGAAGAAGATGGACATTCAATGAAGTAAGCGAATTTCATCTATTTCTGATGAAAAAGCCAGAACTTAATAAAAAGTTTGATCTACAAATATAGAACTCAAGAGAAATCTAAAAAGGTAAAGATTAATCTTGGGAACTATATTTTGACTATATAGATGTATAAAGAATACATGTATACCTTGTTCTAGAAATTGATGTGGAAAGGACAGTGTACCAGAAAAAGGGTAAAGTGGGGATAGTACATCTCATGAAGAGGCATAGGAAACCCATTATATCTGAGAGAAAGAAGGAGGGGGATGAATATAGTGGGTATCTTACTGCCTTCAGAATTGGCTTTAAGTGAAAAATCTTAAGACATATTCAATCTATGGTGAAACTTCTCCCACCTCATTGAAAAGTGAGAAGGGAAAAGTGAAAAGGGAAGGAATAAGCTAAGCGGAAGGGAATACGGGAACTGGGAGGGAAAGGGGTAAGATAGGGGGAGGAACTCTAAGGCGGGGGGAGGGATATTAAAAAAGGGAAGGCTGTGAGAAGCAAGTGGTGCTCACAAGCTTAATACTGGGAAGGGGGGAAGGGGAAAAAGGGAGAAAAGCATAATCCGGGGTTAACAAGATGGCAAGCAATACAGAATTGGTCATTCTAACCATAAATGTGAATGGGGTAAACTCCCCCATAAAGAGGAAGCGGTTAGCAGAATGGATTAAAAGCCAGAATCCTACAATATGTTGTTTACAGGAAACACACCTGAAGCGGGGAGATACATGCAGGTTAAAGGTAAAAGGTTGGAGCAAAATCTACTATGCTTCAGGTGAAGTCAAAAAAGCAGGGGTAGCCATCCTGATCTCAGATCAAGCTAAAGCAAAAATTGATCTAATTAAAAGAGATAAGGAAGGGCACTATATCTTGCTAAAGGGCAGCATGGATAATGAAGCACTATCTATATTAAAAATATATGCACCAAGTGGGGTAGCATCTAAATTCTTAAAAGAGAAACTAAGAGAGCTGCAAGAAGAAATAGACAGTAAAACTATAATAGTGGGAGATCTTAACCTTGCACTTCAGAATTAGATAAATCAAACCACAAAATAAATAAGAAAGAATTCAAAGAGGTAAACAGAATACTAGAAAAGTTAGATATGATAGATCTCTGGAGAAAATGTAATGGAGACAGAAAGGAATACACTTTCTTTTCAGCAGTTCATGGAACCTATACAAAAATTGACCATATATTAGGACATAAAAACCTCAAACTCAAATGCAGTAAGGCAGAAATAGTAAATGCATCCTTTTCAGACCACAATGCAATGAAAATTACATTCAACAAAAAACCAGGGGGAAATAGACCAAAAAATAATTGGAAACTAAATAATCTCATACTAAAGAATGATTGGGTGAAACAGCAAATCATAGACATAATTAATAACTTCACACAAGAAAACGATAATAATGAGACATCATAGCAAAATGTATGGGATGCAGCCAAAGCGGTAATAAGGGGAAATTTCATATCCCTAGAGGCCTATTTGTATAAAATAGAGAAAGAGAAGATCAATGAATTGGGTTTGCAACTAAAAATGCTAGAAAAGGAACAAATTAAAAGCCCCCAGTCAAACACTAAACTTGAAATTCTAAAAATAAAAGGAGAGATCAATAAAATTGAAAGTAAAAAAACTATTGAAATGATTAATAAAACTAAGAGTTGGTTCTATGAAAAAACCAACAAAATAGACAAACCCTTAGTAAATCTGATTAAAAAAAGGAAAGAGGAAAATCAAATTGTTAGTCTTAAAAATGAAAAGGGAGAACTCACCAGTAACGAAGAGGAAATTAGAGCAATAATTAGGAGTTACTTTGCTCAACTTTATGCCAATAAATTCGACAACTTAAATGAAATAGAAGAATACCTCCAAAAATATAGCTTGCCCAAACTAACAGAGGAAGAAGTAAATATCCTAAACAGTCCCATCTCAGAAAAAGAAATAGAACAAACTATCAATCAACTCCCTAAGAAAAAATCCCCAGGACCAGATGGATTTACATGTGAATTCTACCAACATTTAAAGAACAATTAACTCCAATGCTAAATAAACTATTTGAAAAAATAGGGATTGAAGGAGTCCTACCAAACTCCTTTTATGACACAGACATGGTACTGATACCTAAACCAGGTAGGCTGAAAACAGAGAAAGAAAATGATAGACCAATCTCCCTAATGAATATTGATGCTAAAATCTTAAATAAAATATTAGCAAAAAGATTACAGAAAATCATCCCCAGGATACTACACTATGACCAAGTAGGATTTATACCAGGAATGCAGGGCTGGTTCAATATTAGGAAAACTATTAACATAATTGACTATATCAACAACCAACCAAACAAAAACCATATGATCATCTCAATAGATGCAGAAAAAGCATTTGATAAAATCCAACAGCCATTCCTAATAAAAACACTTGAGAGCATAGGAATAAATGGACTTTTCCTTAAAATAGTCAGGAGCATATATTTAAAACCATCAGTAAGCATCATATGCAATGGAGAAAAACTGGAACCTTTCCCAGTAAGATCTGGAGTGAAGCAAGGTTGCCCTCTATCACCATTATTATTTAATATTGTATTAGAAACACTAGCCTCGGCAATAAGAGTCGAGAAAGATATTAAAGGAATTAGAGTAGGCAATGAAGAAACCAAACTATCACTCTTTGCAGATGATATGATGGTATACCTAGAGAACCCCAGAGATTCTACTAAAAAGCTATTAGAAATAATTCATAATTTTAGCAAAGTAGCTGGCTACAAAATAAATCCCCATAAATCCTCAGCATTTTTATACATCTCCAACAAAACTCAACAGCAAGAGATACAAAGAGAAATTCCATTCAGAATAACTGTTGATACCATAAAATATTTGGGAATCTATCTACCAAAGGAAAGTCAGGAATTATATGAGCAAAATTATAAAAAAGTCTCCACACAAATAAAGTCAGACTTAAATAATTGGAAAAATATTAAGTGCTCTTGGATCAGCCGAGAGAACATAATAAAGATGACAATACTCCCTAAACTAATCTATTTATTTAGTGCTATACCAATCAGACTTCCAAGAAAATATTTTAATAATCTAGAAAAAATAACAACAAAATTCATATGGAACAATAAAAAGTCGAGAATCTCAAAGGAATTAATGAAAAAAAAATCAAATGAAGGTGGCCTAGCTGTACCCGATCTAAAATTATATTATAAAGCAGCAGTCACCAAAACCATTTGGTATTGGCTAAGAAATAGATTAGTGGATCAGTGGAAAAGGTTAGGTTCACAAGACAGAATAGTCAACTATAGCAATCTAGTGTTTGATAAACCCAAAGCCCCTAACTTCTGGGAAAAGAATTCATTATTTGATAAAAACTGCTGGGATAATTGGAAATTAGTATGGCAGAAATTAGGCATGGACCCACACCTAACACCATATACCAAGATAAGATCAAAATGGGTCCATGACCTAGGCATGAAGAACGAGATTATAAATAAATTAGAGGAACATAGAATAGTTTATCTCTCAGACTTGTGGAGGAGAAAGAAATTTGTGACCAAAGATGAACTAGAGACCATTACTGATCACAAAATAGAAAATTTTGATTACATCAAATTAAAAAGCCTTTGTACAAACAAAACTAATGCAAACAAGATTAGAAGGGAAGCAACAAACTGGGAAAACATCTTCACAGTTAAAGGTTCTGATAAAGGCCTCATTTCTAAAATATATAGAGAACTGACTCAAATTTATAAGAAATCAAGCCATTCTCCAATTGATAAATGGTCAAAGGATATGAACAGACAATTTTCAGAGGATGAAATTGAAACTATTACCACTCATATGAAAGAGTGTTCCAAATCATTATTGATCAGAGAAATGCAAATTAAGACAACTCTGAGATACCACTACACACCTGTCAGATTCCTAAGATGACAGGAAAAAATAATGATGAATGTTGGAGGGGATGCGGGAAAACTGGGACACTAATGCATTGTTGGTGGAGTTGTGAACGAATCCAGCCATTCTGGAGAGCAATCTGGAATTATGCCCAAAAAATTATCAAATTGTGCATACCCTTCGATCCAGCAGTGTTTCTATTGGGCTTATATCCCAAAGAAATACTAAAGAAGGGAAAGGGACCTGTATGTGCCAAAATGTTTGTAGCAGCCCTATTTGTAGTGGCTAGAAACTGGAAAATGAATGGATGCCCATCAATTGGAGAATGGCTGGGTAAATTGTGGTATATGAATGTTATGGAATATTATTGTTCTGTAAGAAATGACCAGCAGGATGAATACAGAGAGGACTGGCGAGACTTACATGAACTGATGCTAAGTGAAATGAGCAGAACCAGGAGATCATTATACACTTCGACAACGATATTGTATGAGCACATATTTTGATGGAAGTGGATTTCTTTGACAAAGAAACCTAAGTTTCAATTGATAAATGACGGACATAAGCAGCTACACCCAAAGAACGAACACTGGGAAACAAATGTGAACTATCTGTATTTTAGTTTTTCTTCCCGGGTTATTTATACCTTCTGAATCCAATTCTCCCTATGCAACAAGAGAACTGTTCGGTTCTGCAAACATATATTGTATCTAGGATATACTGCAACATATCCAACATATAAAGGACTGCTTGCCATCTAGGGGAGGGGGTGGAGGAAGGGAGGGGGAAAAAAAATCGGAAAAGAAACGAGTGCAAGGAATAATGTTGTCATTATAAAGTAATCATTAAATTAAAAAAATAAATAAATAAAGTATTTTCTAAACCTTAAAGCATTATACAAGTACTAGCTATCATTATTAACATAAATACATTGGAAAACATAACAAATTGTTCTTATTACCATTCTCACTTTTATTTTTCATTACCATTTCTCCACCCATTTTGCTTTCTATTTACTTTTTATCTTTCACTTAGGATTAATTTGGTGATATCAAAAAATAACAATAATGATAGCTAGCTATGTACTAAAAGGTTTATAAAATGCTTGGCATGTTATCTCATTTAATCTTCACAAAAACAATATGAGATAAGGTGGTATAATTACACGCATTTCACAGATAAGAAGACTAAGGCTGAAATCTATCAAGTAACTTATCTAGAATCACACAGATAATATGTGAAGCAGAATTCAAATTCCTCAAAGAAGATTCCACTTTGGATCTTACATTATATCCACTGTGCCACCTAGCAGCCTATAATTTTCATTATGGGATTTTGCTTTGGGTAGTTCCTCTACTGTCTAATCACAACTGGTAATAATCACACTGGTTCTTAAAGCTATCAAAATGGAACAAGCTTGGGTTGAGTCTACCAAGTGAATAGTGATAATCTGCAACCATATATCTGGTCCTCTGAGTACTGATATCTCCACAAGTTCAGAAAGACCCACCTGCTGGGAGACAAACTTTTCTATCCACAGAAATCCTCAGTCACATCTACTACCAATTCATGAGAAAGTCACAATTGGCATAGATTGAATAACTACCTACACTGACAAAACAAAGTTTCCTTGAAGCACTGAAGTCTAAGAAATGGACTTTAGGAGATGACAATTGCCATCCGTCCTTGGTTGTCCTCAGGTAGGGCTCTCAATTTTGATTCTTCTGTTTTAATTTCAGGTGCCAACAGTATTCATTTTTAGCTAAATTCCACCCATCCATTCCCAGGGATTTCAGATAAGAATAGCAAAGTAGTGACCATGAAATCCAGATAATCTCTGTCCACATAGCTGGTAGCTTTATTTATTTACTTTTTTATTTATTTTTTTTACTTTTTTTTTTTTTTACTTTATTTTACTTTATTACTAAATCACTTCATTAGACTACTTGGCTATGGGGGTACATTGGCTTTGTTATACATATCTTGGTGTCCCCTTATGAAAGATCCATTTAGCACAGAAGATAAATTTCAGTTTGATGTTTAGATAAGAGGAGATTATAAACAAAGTCATTTGAGGGGCATAATAGCAGACAGACAAGAGATTGGAATGCTTGACCTGGTACCCTATAGAATATAGCTATACTTGTTCAATTTCAAAAGACTCCAATTGGGAACAGGTTTTTTGGGAGCCTGAAAAGATGTTTTCCATGACTATGGTGGTTTCTGGAGAATATATGAATTAACTACTATAACAGAACCATGGTGGGAAAGGAGGGGAGTACATGGGGGAAGAAACACTTTTTCTTTCCTTTTTATCACATGCATTTATAGATGCTGGATCTCAGTTGATTCTATTTCCCATACCAAGAATGAATTTCAGACTTTCTCTGCTAAGATCTCAATTTTTTTCTCTTATTTTGCTTGTTAAGAAATATAAGCAGAAAATAAATAAAGAAGAGAGCCAAACTGACCTAAATAACAATTTGCCATGTCTTCTGCAGATTTAATTTGAAAGTGCTGATAAAGGAACTAGAGTTCCTTGGAGGCAACTATGTAATTACAAAGGAAACACTCCAGAAAACTAAAATGGCTAATATATTTAA
The DNA here is from genome assembly GCF_016432865.1 of Antechinus flavipes. Lineage (NCBI taxonomy): Eukaryota > Metazoa > Chordata > Mammalia > Dasyuromorphia > Dasyuridae > Antechinus > Antechinus flavipes. Next base: position 312,791,515 of record NC_067401.1, read on the forward strand.
GGTAATTCCTTGTGAACAGATTTCTGCCACCACCATCCATTTTATTATTGTATTTCTCAATTGCCTTCTTGCAATTCTCTCACAGAGGTCTCAATTCAATCTGTTGGTATTGTTGGGAGCACTTGCCCAGAGTAATGACACCTGACAGTAGGATGTCATTATTCTACATGCAATTTACATTATGTGGTCATTGCCTTGTCTTTTATGAGCAGACACTGAATCTCATATTAGCCCTTTTTCATATTAGCCTTTAACAGTAAAATTTAGAGGGCATTTTACAGGAAATCTTGGAAGTTAATGGGAATAGATTTATTTATTTATTTTTAATCATTTTAGTCATTTAGTCATATTTATAGAATCACAAAAACACAGATCATTGACATTCTGCGATGGCCCTTGAAAATGGAGAAAAGAGTTCTCAGTGCTCCCTTTATATTAGAATGGCATCTCCAGGGCAGAAGAGTAGGCAGAGTATTTCCATGCCGCTATTCCTTTAAGTGAAATTGCTCCCCGCCAACCTTAGATGGTTCCACTACCTAGATCCATGATTTCATTCTATGACATCCAACATGGTGCTGCCAACAATTTTGTTAAATTCCACTTATTTGTAACTCAGAGACCATAGAATATTTAAAGTGGAGGAGGCTATTTCCTAGATTACTCCTATCCTTTCCAGCCACCGTTTACTTTACCCCACTCCCTCATATTGAACAAAGGAGCACTTCTGCAGATGAATGGAAAGAATTACAGTTTCCTACTAGCTCATTCTTTCTGGTGTCAGTGAATCAGAGTTTAAATTCAGGTCCTATTATTTAGTATCTTGATGAAGTGACTTCAGTTTTCTGGACCTCTGTTTCTTCAACTATAAAATAAAGGTCTAGAGATTTCCTCTAAGGTCTCTTACATCTCTGAAACTTAAGATCCTATGGCCATGAGCAATGAATTCAGACATTAATAATAATAGACTCATATTTCTCAGGTACCATGCTTCACACTTTCGTCTCCTAGACCGTCCTTTCCTTTGAGGCCACTGTTATTCATTGAGTTGGAATAATTTGTCTTTTTTCCCCTGCCTCTTAATAAAAAAAAAAAAAAAAGTACCAGCAATTTGTATACCCATGTTGTAATCCCTATTTTAAAAAGCCATCACTTTCAGATTGACACTGATAAAAATTAGGAATACTTCTATTCTTAATGCTTTTCAAGTTAAGTTTCATGTGTCAGACATATCTTGTATCCCCTTATGAAACATACATTTACTACAGAAGATAAATTTCAGTTTGATGTTTAGATAAGAGGAAATTATGAACAGTCATTTGAGGGGCATAATAGCAGGAACAGACAAGAGATTGGAATGACATATTTTTTTCAAAGCTGGAAACAGAAGAGATCCATCTTCTCTCTATTTCTCACCAGCTCTACCCAGCCTTCACATAGGTGAGGGAATAGAGTAACAAATATGTAGCAATCAGAAATAAATCCCATGTGATTGGTCTTTTGAGTCAAGGGTTACACTAAAAAGAGAAAAAAAGGGCAAATAATAGGAAATGAGATATAGAGTTTTGTGGGGTATTCATTTTTTATGTTTTGTTGTGTACACCCCCCCCCCACACACACACGGAAATATATATATTTTTGGTGTTTAAATTCAGAATAAATTTAATTTTTAAAATAATCAAATGAGGATCTGAGAACAGGTTAGTTGCTTCATATTGAGGACCACTAGTTTACTGGTATCCTAGGCAGTCATGGTGATTCTCATTATCACGTAATAGTAAACATCCAATGTATTATGCATGGAATATGCCTGTATCATGGCCACTTTGGATAAGATGAATGCTTTGAGATTTTGATTAAGGGCATGCACTTTAGTCTTTTTTTTAAAGCCTTCTTGCTTATTCTCTTATGCTTGCCCCCTACTCTACCTGCTTCCCTCAACATGTATAAGGCAACTATATCAAAGAAGACACACAACTGAGCATAAGAGCAGTCCCCACTAGAGTGATAACCATCCAACTTCCCACAACCTCTTTATGCCTGTCCACCAAGTAAACTGACACTCCTCTGTTTTTCTCTTGTACTTGATGTTCAAGAGAGAGCTGGAGAAATCTTGATGTATTTGAAAGATAGGAAGATAGTATTGGAGAAGGTAAGCATTCTTTAAAGTCTATTGCATAGGTTCATGTGGACTAACCAGAAGCCTCTAGTTTCAAGAGCTGAAAGCATCTATCTCTCCAGAACTAACCAGGAACCAGGATCAGAACTTGGAGGAAGTAGCTAGGGTATGCAGGACTATCTTCATGTATAAACCACAGGATAGACACTTACAATTCAAAATATCAGGTTAGAAACAAGTTGATTAATTAGTTTTCTTGGTATAGCTTCTGGTAATAGTATTAGCTACAAAGTAATTCCTATACCTACAAGCATGTGCATATAGACCCTCTGCCCCAAGAATCCCAATTTGATGCTTCCTTCTGAGAGGAGTAATTCATTTCAGACCCCTACTTTATTTCCAATCAGTACTAACCAATTTGCTAGAATTATTTTAAAGTTCTGTATATAAGACTCCAAAACTGTGAGCCACAGATTCTAAGTTCACGTGCTTAATTATAAGAAGTTAACTAAAGACCCTTCAATCTTGTTTTGCCTTGTGATGATGTCCAACCTCAGCTTGGCAAAAGTGAAATCTACATGAAAAATATCCCAAAATAATTTTGCATTGGACAATCACTTGTCCAATAGGAGAAGATGGTCATTTTATGACCACTTGGGACATTGACTATGATAGGTTGTACCATTACCTCCCATCCAAATTAAGGTGAAGCCTGTCCATCTTATGTGGACACCCAATTTGTGATCCTGCTGACATATTATTTTGCTTATTCAATGGAAATATTCTGTATTTTGTATAACTGTTCCAGAATGCCTATAAAAATAGAAGGAGAAGGCATCTCAAATCATGAGTAAGATCTGAAGTCCACTTCATTAGAGGGGACTGTGGACTCCTTTAATAAAATGCCAATGGTTCATACCTCTGCCTTAGTCTCTCTTATTGTAGAAAGGATAATTTTAATTCCCACACATCCCAACTAACTTTTCTTCTTCTCTTTGTAGCTAAATTAAAAAAAAAAAGGTTTTCCACAATAGCTACCCTTGGTTTCTCTTCTCTCATTTTCTTCTTAATCCTTATGATCTAGATACTGATCTTATCAATTTGCCAAAACTTCTCTCTCCCAAGTTATTAGGGAACTCAATTGACAGATCCACAGCTGTGTCTCAATGCTCATTCTCCTTGACCTCTACGTAGCCTTTGGCATTGTAGATCTTTTCCTTAATATTCTCTTCTCTTTAAATTTTCAGAGTACCAATCTCTTATAGTTTTTCCTCTTGTTGATTTGACTGCTTCTTCTCTGTCTCCTTTGCCAGGTTTCTCTTCCAGATCATGCCCTTTAACCGTAGGTATCCCTCAGGATTCTATCCTGGGCCCGCTCCTCTTCTCTCTATATACTACTTCTTCCTCTCTTGGTCCTCTCTTCAGTCCCATGGATTTAATTACTATCTTTATGCTAATAGTTCTCTGTCTTTGCCCATCTCTCTAGTGACCATCAATCTTGCATCTATACTTGTCTTTCAGATATCTCAAACTGAATGTCAAGTAGAAATATTAAATTCAATATGTCCAAAATAGAACTTACTATCTTTTCTTGTAATCATCTGCTCCCTACCTACCTTATTACTATAGAGGGCAATACTACACTACCAATCCCTCAGGCACATAACCTAAGAGTTATCTGGATTTCTCACTATCCATCATGACATATACAAAATATTGCCAAGGCCTGTCAATTTAATCTTCCCAAATAATTTTCCCTTCTCCCTTCTGACCAGTCTAGTGCAGACCCTCATCACAACATGCCTCAACTATTGAAATAGCCTGCTAAAGAATCTGTCTGCCTCAAGTCTTTCCTCACTTCAATCTATTCTTCATTCAGTCACTATAGTGATTGTCCTAAGTTCAGGTCTGATCATGTTTCTCTCTGTGTGACTCTCTCTCTGTGTCTCTGTGTCTCTCTGTGTCTCTGTGTCTCTCTCTGTCTCTCTCTCTCTCTCTGTCTCTCTCTCTGTCTCTCTCTCTCTTTCTCTCTCTCTCTCTCTCTCTCTCTCTCTCTCTCTCTCTCTCACTCTCTCTCTCTCTCTCTCACACACACACACACACACACACACACTTTATTGAATTGGGAAAGATTTAATAAACCCCAGTGGTTTCTTAGTTCCTCCAGAAGCAAATACAAAATACTCAGTTTGACATTAAAAACCCTTCATAAGCTAGCACTTTTCCTTTAATGACAGTAACTTCCTAGTTGTTTCATGAACAAGACATTCTATCTCTTGTCTTTAAATCAATATCTCATGCTATTTCCCATGTCTTTCTGAGTACTGATCTCAATGGTTTCCTTTAACTACCAACTAAAATCTTACCTTCTACAGGAAGCCTTTGCCATCCTCTCTTTATTTAGTGCCTTCCTTCTGTTCATTCCATGTAAAACTTGTTTTGGACATATTTGTTTGCAGGATGTCTCCTCATTAGACTATAAGATCCACAAGAGCAATGACTGTTACTACTTTGTGCATCCCCAGTGCTTAGCACAGTGCCTAACACATAGTAGGTGCTTAATAAATGTTTATCAATAGATTGATTGTGAGCCTCCAACTTCATGGATTTCTGCTAATCCACATAAATCATCATGTCCTTTACCTTAATACTTTCCTTATGAATAGACTCATGTAGACAGAAGGAGGGGAAACATCCAGAAAAGCTAAGTAAATCTCCATTTATTAATTCTTCAATGACTTGCAAGTGTATCATTTTATTCTAACATCAAACCTGAACTAAGACAATGTTGGTGTTAGTGATTCTTTTAAGATTCAGTATAATTACAGCAGATGAGATGTGATAGCTTGTGGCTATCATGGTTGAATTGAGGGAAGAGAATTACAAATATCGAGGGTGAGATGATCAGATGGCAGAATACTTGATCATATATAAAAAAAATTTTCTCTATGGGACAAGCAACAGACACCAGCTCAGGCTGAGAGATTTACTTCCGAGGGGATTTGAAAAGGTTGCCTGAAAGAATAAACAAAGTGCCAAGGCTAGCATTCCCTGGGTTTATTTTTTGTTGTTGTTGCTCATAAACTGGTCTGCTAGCATAAGATTGAAAGTAAACTGGGTCAGTGCATTCAGCAGCTGAAGACAGAGCTCTGAGTTTTCAAAGATCAGAAAGGCACTAAAGGAGCTAATGACTTCGAGTGTGAAGAGATCTCTCTTAATGGAGGTTGGCTTGGAGGGGGCCGAGTCAGGCATCCAGTTTATTGTCTCTAACCTAAACACTCTAGTTTCTGCTGAGGTTTAAGCCATGAGATGAGAAGGAAATCAAAGAACTTGTACCAATGATAAAGTTTGTGGACAGGAATGCTTTGTTCCTTTTGTGTGAAGGGTGTGGTATTTCAATCTGCTCTTTAGTTCCCAAAAGGTCTAATATACCCAATGTCAACCTGACTCAGGGGGTAATTAGATCCCATCTTCTGGGTGAAGCACCAATGCTTTACTTATGAATCTCCCCACATATTCACAACCATATGGGGGTAAGTGAAATTTAAGCAGGAGACTGAAGAAGCTGTGGTTCAGACAAATACTGCTGTCAATGGAATTGTTGTTCATCCTTCATTTTTGAAGACCAACGCACACATTATAATGATGTCAAGATTTGTCCATAAACTGGATTTAAGTGAGATAGAATTCCACAAATTATTAGTCCTGTTCTCTTCTAGAGATATCGAAGTCCAGTAGCAAGACAAAACATAATTATCCTTTCAGCCAAGGACAGCAGTGTATGACAATAGCATTTTTCAATGTCTTACCAAGTTCCAAGCTCTCCAAAGCGCTCCCTTCAAACACCTTCATGATTGTTGGAACAAATCATTCTCATTTGCTCATTCTGCTGAGAGAAGTCTTCACATAATGGGGTAGGCATCCCCCTAACTCAACAACTTTAACAATAGGCTACTTTCAACCTGTCTCTGAGATGGTTTATCAGAGTGTAACTACTATTATGATGTATCAGAGTGTACACAACTTTGGATACTTGGAGTGTATCCAAGAGCTACAGTTTCTTTGAGCCACAGATGGTAGTTGAGTCTCCAGGTGGACACCAAAATGTGTGAGCAGCCCTGAAAAGGACTTGGCAAGCCCTTTCCTAGAAGTACAGTCCTCCCTGAATACCCTATTCATCCCTGTCATGGGACCAAGCACTCTGGGAATGGTGAAGGCATTTAAAGAGAACCTTGAGAAGAGGACAACAATATCCTCCCTCCTCTCTCAGAGGGAGATTTAGGTGTGACTCTTAAAACATGGGATTAATAAAAAAATTGATAATCAACCCATTGGTGTGCTAGTAAAACTATATGGGGAAATTTAGTACCAGAGTATTAGGGGTCCTTCAAATCCCACCAATCCCTGAGGCCCTTGCCCAAATTTAATCATATAGAAGAGGCTACAAAGACCTTTGATGGAATTCTTTGTGTGGATCCTTTCAATAGTTTTTACATAGATTGTTACCTTGGATAAGATCATAGACTTACCTGAACCATCCCATGTAACTAAGTCAATACAACATCAGGTCTCTTGTAAAGGAGATTCTTTTCTAGTGATGAATACTCTATTACCAGCTTCCCTTAAAACAAATCTGTGTTATCTATAAAAAGGCAGATAAGTTCTGGAAGCTTGAGCAAAGTCATCATATCCATCACTATAGGTGTCCATGATCTCATCAATGATGTTGATCAAGTAGTACAGACAGGGTGAATGGTATAGAGTTATCAACCTTGTCGATGATTTTTTCTCTATTCCTGTAGTTAGGGCTTTTTAACACGATAACTTCAAGGGCCCAACTTGGAGAGCCCATTAGTTCCAAAGGTTCTCCATTCCCTTCCACCTTTATTTCTTTTGTTCTTCAAGACTGCTTCTTCTGACCAGAGGTTCTCCCTTTCCCCCATAATCTACTGTTAGAATGGCTAGTATTTCCTAGTGGTTAGAACACTGGCTTAAAGTCAGGAAAACTTATATTCCTGTGTTCAAATATGGCTTCAGACATTTCCTAATTGTGTGACCCTGGACAAGAAACTTAACCTTGTTTGCCTCACCTGTAAAATTAGCTAGAGAAGGAAACATCAAATTATTTCATGATCTTTGGCAAGAAAATTCCAAATGGGATTAGAAAGAGTCATTAGGACATGATTGAAAATGATTGAACAACTACCAAGAAGAAAAGTTTGTTAAGCACAAGAATTCAATTTTCAGCCCACACATAGTTTTTTGTGGTTTTATTTTTCCCCTTTTCAGTTAAAAAAAGAAGAGGAGAAGGGGAAACAGGAAACTGAGAAATGACCTAATATTTTGATCATTCCCATCCTGGTTTTGCTTTGTTGTGTTTTTTACTTTTTTATTTAAACTTCATTAGGAAGACAAAATTATGCACATGTTCTCAATGGTCCAAATCCTATAACTACACACACTTGAACATGTAAAATATTTTTTAGAAGGAAGAAAAACAAGCTCAGGCTCTCAACTAACAGGAAGCTACTCCAATTGGAATCCAACATAAAGAGAGTCTGGTGCATAGGATCATAGAGTTAAAATTGGAGGGACATCAGAAGTCATCTATTCTAACCCTTTCATCTTACAGCTGAGGATTCAGTAACATTAAGTGTAATTTAAATATTAAATGTAAAAGTAAATGTAATGTCTAAGGGTACACATTGAAGAACTCGGGTCCTTTAACTTCAGAACCATACCAGAGTGAAGAGAGTATAGAGAGAATCAATAAGACTTAGCAATAGTTTGATTAGAGAAAAAGATGTTTAGGATGAAAAGTTAAATTAAGGGTGACTCAAACTGTGAATGTGATTGACTTGTAAAGATGATAGTGTCCTCCTATCATCATGAGTTAAAATTCAGAGACTCAAAAATTAAAGGACCATTTTATACCTCTGAGATCTTGCGACTGTAAGAGCAAAGTAAAAAGCAGAACAGAACAATCCTTCAGCTTCAGGGGAAAAACAACAAATTGAACTTTTTTTTAAATCAACACAGACACTCCATTCCCAAAGCCACAATCTTTGATGTGTCACGCTACTGCCCCAATTGCTTGCTTCTTACAGAATGAGTATTCTCAGTGGCCATGTGTAGTGTCTTATGGGACTTTGGAAAATGACACTAATATACTGAGCAAAGGAAAAAGAATGCATGTGCTGATCTTGAAATTGACTCATTTTGCTACACTTGGATAACATTAACTAGGGAATAAGAACCAAAAGATTTTATGTAAAACCTGTCATTTTTATTTCTATAGAGAAATAACATCCTCCTCTCCTTTTGCAGATACAAGTGATTTTATATAAGGAAAAGAATTTGCTTCTCTCCCTATTTTATAATTATTTCTAAAGCAGAAGTAACATGCATCTTTTTAGTTACTCAGATCTTGTAACTTAGGCCAGATGAAAGACATTTTGAGGAATGGTACAGTTGACAAGTAGGGAGAGTTTCAAAAGATGGATTAAGGAAACTTTAGCATTTTCATATATGCCTTCACAAGAAAATACAAAAAGACAGGGAATTCAAAGGGAATGAGAATGTTGAAGCCTGTATCTTTACATGAGAAACACTGATGGCTATAGCCCAGGATAATGTGAGGCCCAAACATATAATGCATATAAAGCACTTTGCAAACATTAAAACTCTGTTAAAATGCCACTTATTATCAGTTAGTATCATTAACCTATTGCCACTAAGTCTATGGTCTAGTGATGAGTTCATTCTGAGATTACTAAACTCAATTCTTACAAGGTTTATAGAGAAATACAGAGGTGATTTGGTAAATGTTTAACAGCCAGCTTCTCCAGAAGAAGAAAAATAAACAAATACTTTAAGTTTAATCTGCATTATTAACATTTTCTTAATCCAGACAATAAACAAAAGAATAACTCAATCTCTGATTTGTAATGATTGCTGATTTCTGAGGTAAAAATAGACACACTGAAAACTTAACAAAGACATCTCTGAATCTGGCTTCACATCCCTATCTCTACCTATGCTGAAGAGAAGATCACTAATATCACAGATGCTTTTAATGGAGACATTCCATAAATAGAAATGCTACATATTTATTTATATGTATAGTTATACACATAAGGTACAGTTCCCAGTCTCCAAATGGAAATGTATCTGGTCATCAGGATAGGATATATTGACAGGTGTTATCTTTAGACATTCACCAAGTCTAAGGGGCTCACACTTCACAAGTGGGACTTAAGTTCCCTTAGACGACCAGGAAATTGTGAGGCAGATCCCAGGGATAGTTTTCTACCTTTTAGGGAAAAATAACTCATGTTTGGGCATGAAGTATATTCCTCATTGGTGGAGGGTTGTTGGTTAGGAATCAGAAATCCTGGTAAATATTTCTTTATTCATACCTAGGAAATGTTACTGTGTAGGCTGATAAGGTTGAGGAGTTAATTTTTGAAATTTGTAATTAAAAAAAGAATAAATGTGAGAAAAATTCACAAAACAAGCTTGTGATAAAATAACTCTGTATGTTTATGTGTCAGCATGAGCAAGCCTTCTCTCTCTGTGAACCCAGGTTTCTTCCTCTATATGATAAAAGATTTGTAATAGATTACCTCAGGATTTCTTCCAATCCCAATATTTCATGCCCTGGATGCAGAGAATTTTGGCCCCAAGCACTGAAGTAATAATCTTAAAATTAAGTGGAAACATAAGCACCACTGAGACATGAGGCTGCCAAGGACCAAACATTGTAGGAGTGAAAACAATGAGTGTCTTCAGAAATAAAATCATAATCTGGAGCTGGAAGAGATGGAAGGGGAACATTTCATCCAATTCCTTAATTTCACAGAGGGCAAAACTGAGACCTGATAAAACTGAGTTTCCTAACACCACATATTTAGACAAGGTAGAGGCCATGCTCTCTCCATTGTACCACACTTCCTCCTATTTGGTTTGGTTATCACAGAAAATGGCACCTGTTTTTTTTCTATTCACAATAACAGAAAGGAAGTCTTTCAAGTCACTAGTTATAATTGCCAGAGCTAGTGTTTGGGAGACTCTGAAGGAAAGTGTGGGAGAAAAGAAGCATTTGACTGCCTACCAAGTTCATCTCACTGTTGTATGCTTGTAAAATTTGGACAGTATGCCATTAACAGGCCAGGAAACAGAATCACTTCCATTTGAACCGTCTCAGGAAGATTCTAAAAATCACCTGGCAAGATAAGATACCGGATGCTGAGGTCCTTCCTTGAGCTGACCTGCCAGGGATTCAAACTCTACTGTTATTCTGATGGCTGGCCATGTAGCCCAGATGCCAAATGTATGCTTATCTAAAACACTATTTTACAAAGAATTCACACAAGGAAGATATTTATGTGGAGGTCAGGAGTGGTACGAGAAAACTGTCAAGAGTGTCTCTAAAGAACTTCAGTATCATTTGTGTAACATGGGAAACACTGGCACAGGACCAGTTAGCATGGCCTGCAAACATCAAAGAAGGTAATATGCAACATGAGCAAAGCCAAATCAAAATAGCACAAAGGAAACATGAAATGAAAAACAAATTTAAAGACATAGCCATCCCAAATTTTCAAACAAATTATTCATGTCTAACCCGAGGCTTCTGAGTTCATGTCGGATTGATTAGACACAGTGAAACACTCTACCATGATCCAAACATCATGATCCACTTTGGTCCTCTGCCAATATGAAGGATCATCCAAAGTAAGAATGAAAACTAACAAAAGAGAGAAAAGAGAAAGGGCAAAGGAGAGAGAGGAGGGGGGAAAGACTGGAGAGATGGGAGAGAAAGAACTAAATTAATTAAAGGAGGAAGTAAAAAAGAACCTGGCTAAGGGGGAGGGGAAGACCAGAGTCCAATAAGCCAATTGAAGCTCATCTCCTCTAATTGACAGAGCTGACAGTACACACCTAAGAAAGAAGTAGATTAAACAGCCATGCATCTCTATTCTTCCTGGCATCTGATCTCTGCCTTCCAAGTAAAGATTTTTAACAGCATTTTGAAAAAAAATTAAAAATGGGAGGGAGTTGCATGGGGACAACCTGTTCCAGAGACACTGAGTATCTCTAGCCAGAGCCAAAATAGAGCAGGTTAGAGACAGGAAAGTCAAAACACAAACAGAAGTTTATTTAATTTCTGAGTGAGGAAAATGTTACCTGCAGGAGGAAGCCCCCTTCCTAAGAAGGAAGATTTAACACTGCTGACGCTGAAACCACTCATATGCAAGAAGGGGGTTGGCCCACAACATAATCATTCTTAGATCTTGAGATAATTCTCAGTGTTAGCTTTTTGGGGGGACAAGACAGGTGTTCTTGGGTCCCCTGGAAACAGTATTGTCTCATGTTTTGGGGGTTGTGGTCACCCTGAGGGTCAGAGTTCTGGGATAGGAACAGCAGTATCTGTCAATGAATATATGATAGATGGCCCTGGAATAAGAGGAGCTCTCAATAAATACCTGGTGTTGGTCCAAGCGATGTACTTTGCTAGAAAGTGATGTCATCCACAACGCAGAGGATTATTGTTATTCCAAGCTTAGGACATAGCCTGATGTTGAGACTTAGCTCTGGGAAACAGGCTATCTCTAAAATATTTTGGCATTTTTGTGGGCAAGGATTAGGGCCTTTTATTGCATAGTGTGGCATAGTAAATAATAATAACATGCCACTTACTAGCTGTGTGATTGCAGGCAAGACTCTTAATCCCTCAAACCCTCATCTGCAAAATGGGGTCAATAGCATCCATATCTGAAGATTTGTTGTGAAGCTAAAATGAGACAGCATATGTAAGATGTTTTGCAAACCTCAAAGTATTACAGTATTACAGATTTTTAAAATATTTTTATTTTTTTTTTCCTGAGGCAATTGGGGTGACTTGCCCAGGTCATACAGCCAGGAAGTGTTAAGTGTCTGAGGTCAGATTTGAACTCAGGTCCTCCTGACTTCAGGACTGATGCTCTATCCATTGTGCCACCTAGCTGCCCCCATATTTTTAAATCTCTAAATTAATTCACTTGTCTAGTCTAAAACTCACCTCTAATTTCCCCAATCCACTTTATTCACATGGGTTTGTAAGCTTTTTGTATAGTCTTATCATCTCTCCCTAGAGTTTTACTAGCTGGAAGAGTTTGGTGTCATTAATATACTTGGAAGTTTTGTTGTGTACTGTCTCCTACAGCTGATTTACAGGTGTTAATAAGACTAAGGCTAGCACTAATCTACAAACAATTCCGGGCTTCTCACTTATCTTTTTCAGAAAACTGATCAATTATCTTTGTCCTTTGCTCCTAAGGCAGTTCTCTATCCATGACAAAACTATTTGACCATTCTCCTGCTTATTCATTTAAGAGATATTCTTGGAAATAGAACTTTATCAAAAGCTTTCTGAACATCTTAAAGAAATTACATCTAAATGTTTTCCATTTTCACAGCTAATTATCCACCAAAAATACTATAATAAATTGCTAAATTGTTCTGACATAGTTTCCCATTATAGAAAATATGTTGCCTTTCCCTTATTATTTTTATCACCAACTTTTTTGGAAGAAGTAAAAAAGGAGGCAGAGAAACAAGAGGAAGAGAAAAAGGAGGAACAAAAGGAAAAGCAAAAGAAAGAGGAAGGAGGAGGAGAGGAAGAGTAAAGGAGAAGGGGAAGAGGACGAAAAGAAGGGGAGGAGGGGGAGCAAGAAGAGTAAGAGGAGGAGAGGAGATAGAGGAAGAGAAGGAGGAGGAAGAGTAGAAGAAGAAACAGAAGAAGGAGGAAGAGCAGGAGGAAAAGAAAAAGAAGAAAGAGAAAGAAGAAGAGGAGGAGGAAGAGGAGAAGGTGGAGGAGGAGGAAGAGAAGAAGGATGAGGAGGAGGGAAAGGAGAAGGAGGGGGAGGGAGAGGAAGAGAAAATTTTCTAAATATTTACTACTAAATCCAGAAATATAAAAATCAACAAGTAATTATTTCCACCATTTTACACCTAAATCAACTAGGAGGCCAAATAGTTGTCCAATATACTTGAGAAGCTCTACAAAAGTAGATATAATTTTCCATTGCTTGCCTTTTTGAAGGTAATCTTTAGGATATCCTGATGGACTATCCTCTAAATGCCCCTCTTCACAGTGGTATTATGATAATTATATCAAACCCCAGAAAATTGCTAGGTCTCCTCAGCAAAATTCATAATCATTCAAAATAGATTACTCTAATCACCATCCCCCAATCAAAACAAAGTGGATGAAAAACATATTGCTCATTCTTTGACAAACATCTAAACAATTTTACAAGATTGTCAAATTGTCCTATCAGCATGTATATCCTGGGAAGGCACTTCCAATGAAAAATAAAGTTCAGTTAATATAGAACTGGATTGATCATATTTGGAAAATATATAGCTCTTTCCATAATCTCAAAGAGCTTGGGAATGAAGGAGGGGAAAACGCCAGAAAAAAAAAAAAAAACTATCCAACACACACCTATTCGTCTAACGATTGTATTTGGTTGATGTGATAAGGATATATATATATACATACACACACACACACATTGTATTTACTATATATGTAGATATATGTGCATATATCTTCATAAACACACAGAGAGAGCTGTGTCTGACTTCTTTAGGAAGAAAGACAAGACTTCCGGCCAAGATGGCGGAGAGGAAATACACTGCTGTGTAACCTCCGTGTTTTTCTCTCACTATTCATTTCATTTCATGCCTCTGAATTAATGCTCGACTGAAAAAAAAACATACAATTACTTACCAAGAGAAACCATCCTTGAGACTTGTCAAGAAAGGTCTGTTTTTGCGCGAGGTCGGGGACGGTATTTGGAAGCAGTCTGCGGGCAGCAGCTGCAGCGAGAGCACAGATAGCAGCTCAGAACCGGGTAGAGCGGAGAGGGGGTGGGGCTCGATCGCAGCCGTCTCTGCGGGGAGAGCTTTGCTACAGGATAATTTGCTCCGGCAGCGAGTCAGCAGCCCAGCAGAGAAGCTAAAAACACCGGGGTGAAGAATACAACCCCAAACAGCTGGAGTCTCTCGGGACCTGGCCACCCCCCCCCCCCACAGTGTCTCAGCCCGCTCGGATCTCAGAGCACTCGGATCTCAGCGGGCAGGCGCCATAGCACAGTAGGACCCGTGCCTCACGAATACCCTGCCCCTCCCCCAAAGAAAGCAGCCTCCATTCAAGGGGTTTTTTTCCTTCTGTTTCTTTGATAGTTTGTCTTTGATAAATAGACAGAATGAGCAAGAAACTGAAAAAGAATTTAACCCTGGACAGCTTTTATACAGATAAAGAGCAGACTCCAAATCCTGAGGAGACTAAAAACAAACAGTCCCCAGGTGAATCCCCAAAGGAGGAGATCATATGTTCCTCAGCACAGATGAATCTCATGGAGGAAATTAAAAAGGCTCTCACAAGGGAGCTAGAAGAAAAATGGGAAAAGGAGAGGGAGGCTCTGCAAAAGGGGAAGGAGACTTGGCAAAAGGAGAGGGAGGCTCTGCAAAAGGAGAGGGAGGCTTGGCAAAAGAGCCTGGAGAAGTCAGTTAAAGAGAGAGTGGATAAAGAAACCAAATCCTTGAAAAATAGGATTGGTGAACTGGAAAACAAAATTGGCGAAATGGAAAAAAATTCCACAGAACAAAAGAGCTCAATTGGACAATTAGAAAAAGATCTTAAAAAAGTGAGTGAAGAAAATACCTCATTGAAAATCAGGGTCGAACAATTGGAATTGAATGACTCGAGGAGACAAGAAGAATCAGTCAAGCAAATCCAAAAAATCAAACAATGGAAAAGAATGTGAAATACCTTCTGGGGAAGACAACAGACCTGGAAAACAGATCCAGGAGAGACAACCTGAGAATCATCGGACTTCCAGAAAAGTATGATGAAAAAAAGAGCCTGGACACTATTTTCCAGGAAATTATCAAAGAGAACTGCCCAGAAGTCATAGAAACAGAAGGTAAAATAGACATTGAAAGAATTCATCGATCCCCTACTGAAAGGGATCCTAAAATCAAAACACCAAGGAATATAGTGGCCAAATGCCAGAACCCTCAGGCAAAGGAAAAAATACTGCAAGCGGCTAGAAAAACCCAATTCAAGTATCAAGGAGCCACAATAAGGATCACCCAGGATCTGGCAGCATCCACATTAAAGGATCGAAGGGCCTGGAATATGATATTCCGAAAGGCTAAGGAACTTGGTATGCAACCAAAAATAACTTACCCAGCGAGACTGAGCATCTTTTTCCAGGGAAGAAGATGGACATTCAACGAAATAAGCAAATTTCATCTATTTCTGATGAAAAAGCCAGAACTTAACAAAAAATTGATCTACAAGCACAGAACTCAAGAGAAATCTAAAAAGGTAAAGATTAATCTTGGGAACTATATTTCGGCTATAAAGATGTATAAAGAATACATGTATACCTTGTTCTAGAAACTAGATGTGGAAAGGACATTGTACCAGAAAAAAGGGAAAGTGGGGGTACTACATTTCATGAAGAGGCAAAGAAAACCTAGTATATCTGAGAGAAAGAATGGAGAGGGATGAATATAGTGAGTATTTTACTGCTTTCAGAATTGGCATTAAGAGAAGAATTTTAGACATATTCAATCTATGGTGAAACTTCTCCCACCTCATTGAAAAGTGAGAAGGGAAAAGTGAAAAAGGAAGGAATAAGCTAAGTGGAAGGGAATACGGTAACTGGGAGGGAAAGGGGCAAGTTGGGGGGGGGAACTCTAAGGGGGGGAGGGATACTAAAAAAGGGAGGGCTGTGAGAAGCAAGTGGTGCTCACAAGCTTAATACTGGGAAGGGGGGTAAGGGAGTAAGAAGGGAGAAAAGCATAAACCGGGATTAACAAGATGGCAAGTAATACAGAATTGGTCATTTTAACCATAAATGTGAACGGGGTAAACTCCTCTATAAAGAGGAAGCGGTTAGCAGAATGGATTAAAAGCCAGAATCCTACAATATGTTGTATACAGGAAATACACCTGAAGCGGGGTGATACATGCAGGTTAAAGGTAAAAGGTTGGAGCAAAACCTACTATGCTTCAGGTGAAGCCAAAAAAGCAGGGGTAGCCATCCTGATCTCAGATCAAGCTAAAGCAAAAATTGATCTAATCAAAAGAGATAAGGAAGGGCACTATATCTTGCTAAAGGGTAGAATGAATAATGAAGAAGTATCTATATTAAACATATATGCACCAAGTAGTGTAGCATCTAAATTCTTAAAAGAGAAATTAAGAGAGCTGCAAGAAGAAATAGACAGTAAAACTATAATAGTGGGAGATCTCAACCTTGCACTCTCAGAATTAGATAAATCAAACCACAAAATAAATAAGAAAGAAGTCAAAGAGATAAATAGAATACTAGAAAAATTAGATATGATAGATCTCTGGAGAAAATGTAATGGGGACAGAAAGGAGTACACCTTCTTTTCAGCAGTTCATGGAACTTATACAAAAATTGACCATATATTAGGACATAAAAACCTCAAACTCAAATGCAGTAAGGCAGAAATAGTGAATGCATCCTTTTCAGACCATGATGCATTGAAAATTACATTCAATAAAAAGCCACAGGAAAGTAGACCAAAAAATAATTGGAAACTAAATAATCTCATACTAAAGAATGATTGGGTGAAACAGCAAATTATAGACATAATTAATAACTTCATCCAAGAAAATGATAATAATGAGACATCATACCAAAATGTATGGGATGCAGCCAAAGCAGTAATAAGGGGAAATCTCATATCTCTAGAGGCCTATTTGTATAAAATAGAGAAAGAGAAGGTCAATGAATTGGGCTTGCAACTAAAAATGCTAGAAAAGGAACAAATTAAAAACCCCCAGTCAAACACTAAACTTGAAATTCAAAAAATAAAAGGAGAGATCAATAAAATTGAAAGTAAAAAAAAACTATTGAATTAATTAATAAAACTAAGAGTTGGTTCTATGAAAAAAACAACAAAATAGACAAACCCTTAGTAAATCTGATTAAAAAAAGGAAAGAGGAAAATCAAATTGTTAGTCTTAAAAATGAAAAGGGAGAACTCACCACTAACGAAGAGGAAATTAGAGCAATAATTAGGAGTTACTTTGCCCAACTTTATGCCAATAAATTCGACAACTTAAATGAAATAGAAGAATACCTCCAAAAATATAGCTTGCCTAAACTAACAGAGGAAGAAGTAAATATCCTAAACACTCCTATCTCAGAAAAAGAAATAGAACAAACTATCAATCAACTCCCTAAGAAAAAAACCCCAGGACCAGATGGATTTACATCTGAATTCTATCAAACATTTAAAGATCAATTAACTCCAATGCTAAATAAACTATTTGAAGAAGTAGGGATTGAAGGAGTCCTACCAAACTCCTTTTATGACACAGATATGGTACTGATACCTAAACCAGGTAGGCTGAAAACAGAGAAAGAAAATTATAGACCAATCTCCCTAATGAATATTGATGCTAAAATCTTAAATAAAATATTAGCAAAAAGATTACAGAAAATCATCCCCAGGATAATACACTATGACCAAGTAGGATTTATACCAGGAATGCAGGGCTGGTTCAATATTAGGAAAACTATTAACATAATTGACTATATCAACAACCAACCAAACAAAAACCATATGATCATCTCAATAGATGCAGAAAAAGCATTTGATAAAATCCAACAGCCATTCCTAATAAAAACACTTGAGAGCATAGGAATAAAAGGACTTTTCCTTAAAATAGTTAGGAGCATATATTTTAAACCTTCAGTAAGCATCATATGCAATGGGGAAAAACTGGAACCTTTCCCGGTAAGATCTGGAGTGAAGCAAGGTTGCCCACTATCACCATTATTATTCAATATTGTATTAGAAACACTGGCCTCTGCAATAAGAGTCGAGAAAGAGATTAAAGGAATTAGAGTAGGCAATGAGGAAACCAAACTATCACTCTTTGCAGATGATATGATGGTATACCTAGAAAACCCCAGAGATTCTACTAAAAAGCTATTAGAAATAATTCATAATTTTAGCAAAGTAGCAGGATACAAAATAAATCCCCATAAATCCTCAGCATTCTTATACATCACCAACAAAATCCAAGAGCAAGAGATACAAAGAGAAATTCCATTCAAAATAACTGTTGATAGCATAAAATATTTGGGAATCTACCTACCAAAGGAAAGTCAGGAATTATATGAGCAAAATTACAAAAAAGTTTTCACACAAATAAAGTCAGACTTAAATAATTGGAAAAATATTAAGTGCTCTTGGATAGGCCAAGCGAATATAATAAAGATGACAATACTCCCTAAACTAATCTATTTATTTAGTGCTATACCAATCAGACTTCCAAGAAAATATTTTAATGATTTAGAAAAAATGACAACAAAATTCATACGGAACAATAAAAAGTCGAGAATCTCAAGGCAATTAATGAAAAAAAAAATCAAATGAAGGTGGTCTAGCTGTACATGATCTAAAATTATATTATAAAGCAGCAGTCACCAAAACCATTTGGTATTGGCTTAGAAATAGATTAGTTGATCAGTGGAAAAGGCTAGGCTCACAAGACAGACTAGTCAACTTTGGCAATCTAGTGTTTGACAAACCCAAAGATTCTAAATTTTGGGATAAGATTTCATTATTTGATAAAAACTGCTGGGATAACTGGAAATTAGTATGGCAGAAATTAGGCAAGGACCCACACTTAACACCACATACCAAGATAAGATCAAAATGGGTCCATGACCTAAGCATAAAGAACGAGATTATAAATAAATTAGAGGAACATAGGATAGTTTATCTCTCAGACTTGTGGAGGAGAAAGAAATTTGTGACCAAAGATGAACTAGAGACCATTACCGATCACAAAATAGAAAATTTTGATTATATCAAATTAAAAAGCCTTTGTACAAACAGAACGAATGCAAACAAGATTAGTAGGGAAGTAACAAACTGGGAAAACATCTTTACAATTAAAGGTTCTGATAAAGGCCTCATTTCCAAAATATATAGAGAACTGACTCAAATTTATAAAAAATCAAGCCATTCTCCAATTGATAAATGGTCAAAGGATATGAACAGACAATTTTCAGATGAAGAAATTGAAACTATTACCACTCACATGAAAGAGTGTTCCAAATCACTTTTGATCAGAGAAATGCAAATTAAGACAACTCTGAGATATCACTACACATGTCAGATTGGCTAAGATGACAGGAAAAAATAATGATGAATGTTGGAGGGGATGCGGGAAAACGGGGACACTGATGCATTGTTGGTGGAGTTGTGAACGAATCCAGCCATTCTGGAGAGCGATCTGGAATTATGCCCAAAAAGTTATCAAACTGTGCATACCCTTTGATCCAGCAGTGTTTCTATTGGGCTTATACCCCAAAGAGATACTAAAAAAGGGAAGGGGACCTGTATGTGCCAAAATGTTTGTAGCAGCCCTGTTTGTAGTGGCTAGAAACTGGAAAATGAATGGATGCCCATCAATTGGAGAATGGCTGGATAAATTGTGGTATATGAATGTTATGGAATATTATTGCTCTGTAAGGAATGACCAGCAGGATGAATACAGAGAGGCTTGGAGAGACCTACATGGACTGATGCTAAGTGAGATGAGCAGAACCAGGAGATCATTATACACTTCTACAACGATATTGTATGAGGATGTATTCTGATGGAAGTGGATTTCTCTGACAAAGAGACTTAACTGAGTTTCATTGGAGAAATGATGGACAGAAACAGCTACACCCAAAGAAGGAATACTGGGAAATGAATGTGAACTATTTGCATTTTTGATTTTCTTCCCGAGTTATTTTTACCTTCTGAATCCAATTCTCCCTGTGCAGCGGGAGAACTGTTCGATTCTGCAAATATGTATTGTATCTAGGATATACTGCAACATATTTAACATATATAGGACTGCTTGCCATCTTGGGGGGGGGGAGGAGGGTGGGAGGGGAAAAAACGAAACATAAGTGATTGCAAGGGATAATGTCGTGTAAAAATTATCCTGGCATGGATTCTGTCAATACAAAGTTATTATTAAATAAAATAAAATTTAAAAAAAAAAAGGAAGAAAGACAACATTTATTAAGTACCTACTATGTGTCAGACACTGTGCTAAGCACTTCATAAATAATATCTCATTTAATTGTCCCAACAATCCAGGAAAATAGATATTTTATTTTCTAAGGATTTAACTTATTTAAAATATATGGAAAGAGTAGTTTATATACCTATTATTATAATCCTTCATATACTTGAAGTCATGTATTAATTCACTAGTTAGCCTTTTTCTTTCAAGTTAAATAAGCCCAACAATTCAAATTTTTGCTTTTAGTACCTATTTTTGTGCACAGACTCTTCAGTTCTTTTCCTTTCTCCACATTCTTCAACAGGTAGAGATTTTTTAAAAATGGAAACAGAATCTTACTGAAAAAAAATTGCCTTTGTGAAGCCATTGTGGGAAAAAAAATGGTTCTAACCCCCACCCTCACCCTAATCACTAAAGTATGCACACTTTTTAACCCCCACTCTCACCCTAATCACTAAAGTATGCACACTTTTTAACCCATTTATAATCAATAGGCTTATACCTCTCAAAGAGTTAAAGGATTTTATATACATACATATATATATATATATATATATATATATAGGTGTGTGTGTGTCTCTGTGTCTGTGTACATACATATACACACACACACACACACTAAAAAAAAAAAAATTCATGGCTTTATTTTCTATTGTAGTGAAAACCTGAAAACCAAGAAGGTATTTATCAGTGAGGGAATGGCTGAACAAACTATACTGTATGAATGTAATGGAATGTATATTAAATGATAAAAGGGACATATTCAGAGATTTTTGGAAGACTAGTGTACATTGATGCAAAGTTTAAAGAAACTAACTAGGAGAAGAGTTTATATAATGGCTACTTTAAAAATAAAAACAACTTTGAAAGTTTAAGAGCTAAGATTGATATAACTATCAGTTACAACTACAGTGGTCAATGGTAATAGATTAGAAGCAAAGGTAACATCACCAGTAATGATGGGTCAGTAATGGACTAGAGATAAAAGATGAGACAAATATTTTTACACATGACTAACACATAGATTTGCCTTGACTATATTTATTGTTTACAAGGGAGGCAGAAAAAAGTGAAGGATATGTCAACAAAACATTTTAAAAGTGCACAGAACAGAACAAAAGAATTTTCAGATGGAAACACAAACAAGTGGAGCAGCTTTTGAATGAAGATATCAAAATGGAGCACTGAGCTTCTTAAATTGTGGTTTACAACCTCATATGGAGTCTTGTAATTGAATGTGGGGGTTGTGAAATTATGATTTATTATCAGTAAATGCTTGGTTTCTATTTATATACCTGGAATCATATAAAAATTTCTCAGGGTCACAAAAAGGGTCACAAGGGACAAAAATTTAATAATTTATTGTAGTATATACTTGAAAAAAGAATATGAAATAAAATTGTTCATAGGCAATCCTTTTATTTCTTCTTTGCTTATGAAAATGCTTATATTCACTGTTGTTTGTCAAATTCAGAATAAAAGAAAAATTTTAATTATGTATACATGTATAAAGAAAGAAAAATATCCATTTGTCAATACAGTCAAAAGTTTACTTCTAGGTATTTAGATGTCACAAGATTACTATTATCATTCAAAGTCATTTTTAGCCTTGAGAGTTGTTCTTTACAATTGTCCTTTATGTATTTCATTCCATTCTCTCTGCAATAGAATTCTTTTATTCTAAATTATTATACCATTTGTCCAATTCAATTCAATCATTCAAATAAATAAAATATTTGTAATGAAAGCACAGACCTATAATTATATTTTGTGAGATCCATTAGATTATAAACTTTTTGAGGGAAGAGATTATCTTTTGCCACTTTTTTAATCCCCAGTACTTAGCATAGTATACTACAATATAATAAGTTCTTAATATATCTTGTTGACTTGATTATACTCAACATATTATTCTGAGTAGAATATGACCTTTATCATAAGAACCTCCAACTTACAGTTCATTTTTTTTATTTATATTATGGAATATCCTTAAAAGATGATATACATAAATCAGCCTCTGTTTATATTTCAGTAAATAGTTCTCAACTCCTCAAAAAGCTTGCTCCAAGTATTTTGTAAAATGTGTTTCCAATCCAAGGAAAAGTCTCAGTCTAGACACAAAGGATTATGGTGAACTTAATTACTGTATGTGAAAATGTAAAAAGGCAGTGATGACAAATTAGCTTCTCTCACTAAAGACTGTTAAATGAGAAAGTAACAAAAGAACAGCGCTTTTTTGGGTGATAAAAGCACAGGTTCTTCCTTTAATATCAAACTGTCCATGTTACCTCATTTAGAAATACCTATCATATTGGCTAATCTCAGAAAGAATTAAAAAGAAAAATCTCAACAATAGCAATAAAATTTCAAATTGCAGATGAAAAAATGGATGGGTTATGTTGGATAATGTTTGAAAAATGAGATTAAATGAGAGTAGGAGAATAAAATCCTACAAGGAGCAATATCTATTCATTTTGTGTTTAAAAAGGAATGAAAGGGCAAAGACAATGGTTTCTCTAATTTTTAAATATTAAGCTTAGTTTGCAGCATTGTATTGTTATGCCACAGTTTCTTTTAATTGTTCTGCCTCAGTTTCCCTAAATTGTTCTACTTCAATCTTCCTGATGCCCTCCCCCCCCTTCCTGACCATTAGGATTGATATAATTGGGGCTGGGACTCCTGATCATTAGCATTCCATAGAGCCATAAAATGCAGATGGTTTATTTCAAGATAGGGGGGCATATCTTCTGTCTTAGACATCCTAAGTCCTGCTCCTCCCAACTTATCAGAATTTAGGATTCTTCCTTATCCCCAACCTGCCAGAATTGAATTTATGGTCGGTTCCTGGAAGTTCCCACTCATCAGTGCTCACCCCTCACCCCTGCTTTTATCCCCTTGATCTCTGAAGCTCTGTAAAAGTCTCTGGAATTGCTTGCTTGTTGCTGGATACTTTGAGACAATAGTACCATTCAACCTCTGGGGGTAACATGAATCCTGTTTTGCCCCCAGTCCAATTGATCTCTCCATCTAAATAAAATAGTAAAAACTCTCTAATTTTTATCTTGCCTCAGTTTCTCCAGCATTACAGTATATAACCAATATTCTCAGTTTTACCAATTACTTCCTTGGGTCATTTTTCAGACCACATTAGTCTAGCTAACCTTAAATATACTTATTATCAAGAAATGAAAATTTTGTAGCTTAGTGATATTTGTTTTGAATTATTTTTAAATACATTTTGCACGTAATAATATAGTTTTTAATATCATTTTCATTATCTACTGTATCGTTCCTCCCACTCCCTTCCCAAAGTCACATAACAAAGAATGAAAAAAGAGAAGGAAAAGTAAGATATATCAATATATTAATATATATACATGATATTCCATTTCCATCCTTTACTACCTCTGCAAAGAAGTAGGAGATAGTAGGTTGGGAGAAGGATGTTTTGGAGGTTTAGAAGCTATTTTATATTATTCAAGAGTGACTAAGAATTTTTATCAGATAATTCAAATTTTATACTTTCTGCCACTTTCCTCTTTACTTAAAAAAAAAAAAATAACACTTCTCCCACATCTTAAGTCAAACAACTATATTATTAGTCTTCTGTCAATTTTAACCAATTTAATGTAAACTAAACAACATAGAAAACAAAAAAAAAATTAATGATTGAATCATTATTCAAAGCCACACAATCAATCAGAGCATAGCTAAAATCAGAAGCTATATTCTTTTGACTAAGGCTCTTTCTGTAGTGTTGTCATCCAATGGATTGTTTTTAACTCTTTTTTTCAGATCAGAGAATAGTAGGTGCTTTCTGGCCTTAATGAGATAATAGTAGCTAGCATTTTTTTGGCACCTCAAGTTTTGCAAAGTACATTAGAAATATTATTTCATTTTATCTTCACAACAACATTCTGATGTAGATGCTATTCTTGTTCTCATTTTACAGATGAGAAAACCAAGGCACTGATAGGTTAAGTGATTTGCCCAGGGTCAGACAGCTATTACATTTGTGAGGATGGATTTCTATTTAGGCTTTCCTAATTCTACTGTTCCACTTAGCTATCTAAGAAATTTCAGGTATTCAAAGTACAGAGGTCTTAGCAAGCCCTAACTTCTTCGACTTCAGGAAGCTCTACAAAGCAATGATGTGTGTATGTATAAAATTGAGTCAATATTTTCTCTTTTATTCAATTGAGGAAGTAGCAAAGAATATGTGGGGGACATAAGGTGTTGAAGAAATGTGCTCTAAGAGGTTAGTGGACTCACTTTTCCCACTAATCATTTTGCACACAGTACATATTTTATATAACACTGGTCTACATTATAGCAGACATTATAGCAAATATAAGATATTGGACCAATGACCTAACCTCACCTAATTCACTTGAGTTGATACTTTTTTTCTCCAAGTGTAAAACAAGATTTGAATTTCTTTGCATAGTATCAGTCTTCCAAAGATCTTGTACTCTTAATTCTTACAATTTTCCAGAGAAGAAAAATGGAGGGCTTTTTGGAAGCTATTTTACACCATTCAAAAGCTACTACTAAAAATTTTTTGTCCAAAAAGTCTTTATTTAATTCTTTCTGGCACTTGATCTAGCTACTTAAAAACAACACCACCCAAACTCTCATATCTTAAATCAAATAACCATCTTATTAGCCTTCTAACAACTTTAGCTAATTCAGTATAAATTAAATAATATAGAAGATGAAAAATATTTGATAGAATCATAAAGCTAGAAGAATTTTGATGCTCATATGGTCTTTTCCTATTCCCTGCCCCAGATTAAATGACTTGTCCAAATCATTAGGCAATCGTCCTTACCAGGTAGGAAACCATGTGGCTAAATGAGAGATAGCCTAAAGAAGTTAAAACAATACTGGACTACAATTTGGGGAAGTTTTATTCGGTGCAATCTGACTCTTCGTGAACTAGTGTGGGATTTTCTTAGCAAAGACAGTGGAGAAATTTGTCATTTCCTTCTCTAGTGGATTAACATGAAGATTAAGTGATTTGCTCAAAGTCATACAGTTAGAAAATATATGAGGTTAAAACTGAACTCAGCAAAACCAGGAGATCATTAGACACTTCAACAATACTGTATGAGGATGTATTCTGATGGAAGTGGATCTCTTCAACAAAGAAAAGATCTAACTCAGTTCCAATTGATCAATGATGGACAGAACCAGCTACACTCAGAGAAGGAACACTGGGAAATGAGTGTAAACTGTTTGCATTTTTGTTTTTCTTCCCAGGTTATTTTTACCTTCTGGATCCAATTCTCCCTGTGCAACAAGAGAACCGTATGGTTCTGCACACATATATTGAATCTAGGATATACTATAATGTATTTAACATGTATAGAACTGCCTGCTATCTAGGGAAGGGGTGGAGGGAGGGAAGGGAAAAGTCAGAACAGAAGTGAGTGCAAGGGATAATGTTGTAAAAAATTACCTAGGCATATGTTCTGTCAATAAACAAAAAAAATTGAACTCAGTTCTTCCTGCCTGCAAACCAAGTGCTTTATCTACTGAGCCACCTAGCTACCATAAAGGCAGGACTTGATTTAGAGCCTGTCTGTAACACTTAGTGACTATGTAACCAAGCACAAGTTTTTCCTTCGATCATCTATAAAATGGGACATAGCAATATCTATACTTCCAGCCTCACAGGATTGTCGAGAGGAAATGAGATATGTGTAAAGTGAAAGTCTCAAAAGGGTATGTAAATGTCAGCTGTTTCTATTATTACAGCCTAGAATGGGGTTTGAAGCACTGAAAAAAGATAACGTAAGTTCTAAAGAAACCAGCCACTCTTGTACCTTCTAACCCATATTTAAGCTTTGTAGACATGCAAAAAGGATCACAAGAATGAAAGCTATCTCAAGATTTCCCATTTTAAAAAGTAGTTTATTAAAGAAATGAAAGACTCAACCATTAGCTCATTGTCAATATTTGTAGTGTAGCTATTGGAAAATTAGAAGAAAAATTAGAAAAATTTCATTCTTAGAATTTTTGCCCTGCAGAGCAGATTCTTTTTTTTTTTTTTTTTCATTTGAGGCCTGACTATAGAAGAATGTGTCTTAAGGCAGAGATTACATAAAAGCCTTCATTTTATAAAGGTTACAAGAGAAATAACAAAAGGTGAGCTTTGAGCTGCCAAGGTACTGGATGACTAAACTTCAAAAGAGTAGGAGAAAAAGTTTAGAGTAGGTCTGTGTCTCTGAAGCTTGCCTGAACCAGGGCCTTTTGGCTAAGAAATCAAGACTTGAGATCTTGAGATTAAAAAAAAAAAAAAAAACAACTTACTTGTGAGAAAGCTTGTATACTTTGTTTTAGTTGGAAATATCACAAAAGCAGTTTTTCTATTAACAAATGTTTCCCTCTTGGATAAAACATGCATGTGAAAATCATATATGAAAACATTCCAAAAAAACTTAAACATTCAACATAAAAAGCAATTAAAACTATTCACAGTCTATAGTATATCTGTTTGACATAAATGAATTATATGATCTAATACTCATTGACAAGCCTAAGGGAATGGACATTTCCTCATAGGATAATAGGGCTGAAAGGGACCTGAGAGTGCAATTACCTTAAAAATCCTCTTTTGAAAAATAAGGGGAGGGGGCAGCTAGGTGGCAGAATGGATAGAGCACCAGCCCTGAAGTCAGGAGGACTTCATTTCAAATCTGGCCTCAAACACTTAACACTGCTTACTGTGTGACCCTGGGCAAGTCACTTAGCCCCAATTGCCTCAGCAAAAAATAAAAACTAAGGGGGCTCAGAAATAATTTGCAACTTGCCTGAGTTCACTCAGGTAGTTAAAAGCTAAGTAGGAACTTGAGCTCTTATCCTAGAAAGACTCCAAATCTAAAATTCTATTTCACCACAGTAACTTTTACTGAATCAAAAGTGTTTAATTAAAGAAAATTCTTTACCCCAATTTTTAGTGCACAAGGTATATATGTGTGTATACATATATTCATTTATGTAACTATCATGTGTGTATGTTCATACTTGCCAACTACATATGGTAGGAAAGCAAAAAATGTCACCATACTAGCTCAGTAAGGAGCAGCTGGTAAAAAAATGGTAATTGCTCCAGGCTTAACCTGAACCTCATTCACTATCACAAAAAAAAGAAAAAAAAAATATATATATATATATATATTGCTATCAAAGCCTCATTTTCATTTAGAAGTGAATTACTGAGACATAGCCTTGGGCAATAATACCGTTGAGGAAGGAAAAGGACTTCTGTAAATATCCCATTTCTGCCAAAATGATAATAGAAATCCAATAGAAAACAAACTCTAGTAAATTTCCAGTGTTAAGGATTCTTGCTAAATCAGTGAGTTCAGAAGTTATGTTGGTTTCCCAATTTAATTTCTCATAAAACACATGACAGACTCAAAGAACACACATCTATAAGGTTGGGTGTTTTACAAAAATGAAAGTATATTTTCTTACAGTGGAAATTTGAGTGATCAAGGGAAACGTTTGAAATCAATTGGTCAAGAGCTTTTTCCTGCAAGATGAGATCCTCTTAGCCCCAGACTAACTCCTTTCATACTCTCATCAGGACTTTGCAACACATTTATAAGGTGATGCACTTAATAGAGACTCTTCTAAATGGACTATGTCTCATCCATCCAAAAGCTGACGTAACTGGTCAGCACAGCTTTTATATAGCTATTTGATAAGATCTTGACTAGAATACGCCAAAAATAGAATGGACTGCTTTGAGATGTGGGTTTTCCCCCTTCCTTGGAAGTTTTGTTGTTGTTGTTTAGTAATCCTTGGAAAGACAACTTATAGAGTATCATAACTTTACTCGTTTTATATAATATTATATATATAATAATAACTTGTGTTCAGGTACAAGTTGGACTATATGGCTCCTAAGGTCCTTTTCATCTCTGAAATTCTGTGATTATGTGAAATAAGAAAGGACAGAAGATGTAGAGAGAATTTATGCTTGATATTATTACCAGTAGAACAGATTGCCTTAGAAAGAGGCAGATTCCCCCTTACTGGATGAAGGTCTTTAAGCAAAGACTGGATGACTGCCATTTCCTCTCAACTGATCATCTTGTTTCAAGTCTCTTCCTTCTCCAATACTTCTTCCACATGGTTACTAAAGTTGATGTTTTTTTGAAGACAGTCCTATGTCACTCCATTACTCAATAAACTCCAGTGGCACCCGATTAATTGTAAATTCAAATATAAATTATTTGCCTTGTAAAGCTCTTTACAACCTGACTCCAATCTATTTCCACCCAAATTACACATTGCTATCCTTCATGCAGACTAGCCAAATTGGCCTTCATACTATTTTTTTGCAAACAGCATCCCATCTCCCATATACTTTTTAAATAATATTTTATTTTTCCACTATAACAAGTTAAAATAATTTTTAAAAAGTTTTGAGTTCCAAATTCTATCCTCTCTCTCCCTCTCCTACTACTCCCTGAGTCATCTGATTCAAGTTTATACATGTGCAATCCATCCCATTTACTTTAAAAACTTCCTAGAGTGTTCTTTTTTTCCCC
This sequence comes from Antechinus flavipes, assembly GCF_016432865.1. NCBI lineage: Eukaryota > Metazoa > Chordata > Mammalia > Dasyuromorphia > Dasyuridae > Antechinus > Antechinus flavipes. The sequence goes on from NC_067401.1 coordinate 312,820,328, forward strand.
TCCTTTTAGAATGTCTAGTTTCCCAATCAATCTCTTTTGCTGGTTTTTCATCTGTGCCATATCAATAAATTGTAGATATATTCCTAAATTTCTATCCCGAGTCCTCTTCTTTCTCAATTGATGATATCCACTCCAATCTGTTCAATCATCATCTTTATTCAGATCTATTTTCCAGTCCTGGGTTCTCTCTGAAGAGCTCTAGAATCTGAGACACCAACAGCCTACTAAAATTTGGAACTTTATGTCCCATAGACATCTCAAACTCAACGTATACTAAACAGATTTGTCTCCTCCCTGTAATCCCTACCAAATCACACTTCTTCAGAATTTACCTATTACTGCCAATGATATCACAATGCTTCCCCAATTTTGCAACTTAGATGCCATCTTTGACTTGTTACTCTCACCTCACCTATCCAAATAATTGCTGAACCTTTTGATTTTTACTTCTATAATCTGTTCTGTCTATCCACACAGCCACCACCTTATGCAGGCTTTCATACCTTCTTGTCTGAATTAATGCAAAAGCCTCTTAATTTTTTCTTGCTTTCTCTATTTCAATCCATCTTTTACATAGCTGCCAAAATGATTTTTCTAAAGCACAAGCCTTGCCATATAATCTTACTACTCAGTTACTGTAGTCATTCTCTACTTCTTGTTTCTCAATGAAAGCTCTTCACAACACAGTGACTTCAAATTCAACTTCAGATATTTAAAATTTAGTAGATATGTGACCCTGAGCAAGCCCTTTAACTTTTCTGCTTCAATCATCATTTATCAAATGGGTATAATATAATAGCAACTACCTCCAAGGTTGTGAAGACAAAATTATCACAAAAAGTGTTTTTCAAACTTTATAGCATTTTATAAATGCTGGCTATAATAACTATCATTAGAATAATAATAATAATAATATAAACTTCTTAGGTATCCCATAAAGCAAAGCTTCTTAAACTATGGGTTATAACCCTATAGAGGGTCTTATAACTGAATGTGGGGGGTTGTAAAATTATAATTTATCATCAGAAAATGTTTGATTCATATTCCTATTTTATATACCTATATATGTGAGACTGTATAAAAATTTCTTAGGTGATAAGTGGAAAAAAATTTAGAAGCCGTGTTATACATTTTTTTGTAAAGGGGATAGGTTAGAAGCATTCCCAGTAACATCAGGAGTGAAACAAGGATAACTATTATCACCACTATTATTCATTACTGTACTGGAAATGTTAGCTTTTGCAATAAAAGAAAAAAGAAATGAAGGAATTAGAGTAGGCAATGAGGAAACAAAACTATCACTCTTTCTTTGCAGATGATACAATTTAGGGAATCCTAGAGAATGAGCTAAAAACAATTCTAGAAACAATTAACTACTTTAGCAAAATTGCAAGATTAAATAAATCTACGTATATCATCAGCATTTCTATGTTATCCACAAATCCCTGCAACAAGAGATAGAGAAATCCCATTTCAAATAACTATGAACAATATAAAATATCTAAGAGTGTAATTGTCAACACAAACCCAGGGACATAAACATAATTACAAAACACTTTTCACACAAATAATATTATATTTAACAATTGGAAAAATATCAATTGCTCATGGGTAGCCAAGCTAATATAATAAAAATGACAATTCTACCTAAATTAATCTACTTATTCAGTGCCATACTAATTAAATGGCCAAAAATTACTTTCTAGACCAGAGAAAAATTATAATAAAAATTCATCTGGAAGAATAAAAGATTAAGAATATTAAGAAAATTAATGGAAAAATGCAAAGGAAGGTAGGCCTAGCCATAAAAAAATTTTAAAACTATATTATAAAGCTGCAGTCATCAAAACCATTTGGTAATGGCTAAATAGAGTAGCAGATCAGTGGAATAGGTTAGGTACACAAGACACAATAATAATGTACTATTTGATAAACTCAAAGACTCCAGCTTCTGGAATAAAAATTTAACCAAAATTGCTGAAATTACTGGAAAATAATATTTCTGAAACCAGGAATAGTCCAACATCTCACACCCTATACCAAGATAACCTCAAAATGGGCATATGATTTAGATATAAAGGGTGATACCATAACCAAATTAGGAGAGCAAGGGATAGTCTTTGCAAAAGCATGAAATTTATGACCAAACAAGAAATTAAGAACATTACAATATGCAAAATGGATAATTTTGATTACATTAAATTTAACAGTTTTTATACAAACAAAACTAATGCCAAGATTAGAAGGGAAGCAGAAAACTGGAAACAATTTTTACTGCCAGCATTTCTGATAAAGGCCTCATTTTAAAAAATAGAGAAAATTGAGTCAAAATCATAAGAATACAATTGATAGTCAAAAAATTTTCAGATGAAAAAATTAAAGCCACTTATAATTGTATGAAAAATACTCTAAATCACTATTGATCAGAGAAATGCAAATTAAGACAACTCTGAGATACCACTATACACCTGTCAGATTGGCTAAAATGATAGAAAAAAATAATGCTGAATGTTGGGATGTGGGAAAAGTGGGACATTAATGCATTGTTGGTGGAGTTGTGAAATGATCCAACCATTCTACAATTTGGAACTGTCCCCAAGGGGCATATCCTTTGATTTAGAAGTGTCATTCCTGGCTCTATACGCCAAGGAGATCATAAAAGAAAGAAAAAGACCCACATATGCAAAACCATGTATAGCACCCTTTTTGTAGTTGCAAGGAATCGGAAAATGAGTGAATGTTCATCAGTTGTGGTATGGTTGAATAAGTTATGGTATATGAATGCAATGGAATATTATTGTTTTAAAAGAAATGACGAGCAGGCTGATTTCAGAAAAACCTAGACAGACCTACATGAACCGATGCTGAATGAAGTGAGCAGAATCAGGAGAACATTGTATACAGTAACAGCAAGATTTTGTGATGATAAATTTATGTGATGATGAATTATACTAGACTTAAGTCTTGTCAGCAATAAGGTGATCCAGAACAATTCCAAAATGCCAATCCCCTCCAGAAAGAGACCTAGAGAGAGTGAATGTGGATTGAAGCATAGTATTTTTACATTTTATTTTTATTTGCTGGTTTTTCTTTCTTGTGATTTTTTTCCCTTTTGGTATGATTTTTCTTAAGCAACATGACAAATATGGAAATATGTTTAAAAGGATTGTATGTTTAATCTATATAGAACTGCTTGTTGTTTTGGGGAAGATAGGAGAAATGAAGGGAGAAAAAATTTGGAACACAAAATCTTACAGAAATAAATGTTGAAAACTATCTTTACATGTATTTGGAAAAATAAACTACTATTGAGGGGGGGAAAGCTGCTCTATATTAAGACTATTTTAGTTGGAATCCAAAATTCTGTGATTTTTATGTCACACCACTTACCTTACTTAAGTAAATTAGAAAGAAAATGAAATGTTTATATGCTTTAAAGTAGTGGGGAAAATGTAGTTTTTAGGTCAGTGTTAAAAGTATAGATGTTGAAAATCAATGTGAAGTAGAATGATTTGCTTGTGATAAGACTGTACTTTCACTGGAAGTTAATTCTCAGAATTTCTGAGTAGAGAAGTATATATTCTCCAACAATAGAAGCAGTAGGTTCATGGCAAAATTCCTAATCTTATAGCTTTTTTGTTTTATTTATCAGATCTTATCTTAGATTTTATCTAGATAATTCCCATTATAAATATTCCTCCCCTTTAAAGCTGCTAATATATTAGGCATCAATTTAAAAGAAAGGGAAAAAAATCCTTTAACAACAAAAAATTAATTAAAAGCATTAAGTGCTTAACCAGTCATGGTGCTAAAAACTAGTAATAAAGACAAAAGTTTAACACATCCTGCCATCAGAAAGTTTTATTCTAATGGAGGGTACAACATGCACATGTATGTTTGTGTGTGTGTGTGTGTATTAAAGACATACATATTATATGTATGTATGTAGATAGATAGATGATTAGATAAATACATGAAATGAAAAAGTAGTTTGGGGATAGTCAGAAGCTGTGGGGATCAGAAAAGTTTTTGTACACAGTAGTGAGACAAACTGAGTTTTGAAGAAACCTGGGATTCCAAAAGCCAGAAGTGAGGTAGGGAACACATTCTAAACATTATAAATTACCAGTGCAAGAGACCAGAGATAATCCCAATATGGCTGGACTGTAACATGCTATAAGGGAAGTAATGTCTAAGAAGAATGAAAAGGTAGGAAGGGGTCAGGTTGTGAAGAAAAAGCTTGAAATGTTAAGTAGGCAAGTTTATATTTTATCTAGAGACAACAGGGAACCAATGGAGTTTATTGACATGGTGGGTAAGGGACAGAAAAATCATGATAAGGTTAGATTTATGCTTTAGAAAAGTTACATCTGGTACTGTGCAGAGATTCAGGCAGGCAGACTAAATAGGAGGTTTATTAAGTGCCATTAGATATCCTGGGGTTACCTGATGAGAAATCCATGGATCATATATACTACAAGGGATGCAAAAGGAAAACAGGAAATACATGAAGACTCTATGAATTTAAATATTGAAGGCAATGGGAATTTTAAATTGATTTTGCTATCACTATTAAGTATATGTTAAATACTAAACTTGAAAAGAAAAACCAAGCAATCAGAAATAACAGAAAAATGAACTGGGAACAATAACTTCTCTTGGGGATATTAGCACAGAATCACCTAAAGAGCCATCAAGTTGTCATATAATAAAGATAAGATCATCTTTCTCAGTTCAAATGTTGCTTTAGACAATTAATAGCTTTGTGACTTAACCTGGTTTGCCTCAGTTTTCTCATCTGTAAAATGAGCTGGTGAAGGAAATAGCAAAGCACTCCAATTATCCGCCAAAAAACCCTCAAATGGAGTCACAAAGAATCAGATATGACTGAACAAATAATAAGGAGATAGTAGCTCAACTGGATTGCTTGTCTGAATTGAAAAGATCTCTGTCTTATATGATTGTACTGTGAGTTATTTCAGACAACTTTGAGAATAAAAGTGTTATCTGTATTGTTATTTTTCTTATATCTGTATGGAATCATTACATGCTCAAAAATGACTTTGCCACTGATATTCAGCTATAAATGGTTGTCAGTATACTTTTTCTATGCTGATCTTCATTTGCCTTCCTATGAAAATTCTATGTTCTAACTAATCAGTTCTGTTTGCCATATTCCAAACCTTCTTATTACAGGAACTTTTCTGATGCTTTTTTTTTTTTTTTTGGATTTGGAATGTCCCTTATCCTCATTTTCCATGAGTAAAAAAATACAACATCAATCAAGGCCCTGGTCAGCTTACTATTGTCTTTATGAAGAATTCTCTCAACTCATCTTTCCCTCAAAGAAATCTGTCCTGCCTTTTAATTATCCTAGTTCGTGGATATCTCTTTAATGGTCTTTCCTTTTGTGTATATATCTTATCACCTTCACCTAGTCCATAAGATACTCATGGGCAAGAGGGCATGAATCCCTGAACAGTGCTTCATTAGTACATTGTCCCTTCATAATAATGGGTACCATTTTTATATCAATCTATTTCCCAAAATAGATAGATAATAGGGAAAAGCATGAAAGATTATACTGAAAATTTTAAACATGTATATGCATGTTAAAAAAAAAAAAAAAGGTTTTGGAGGAAATGAATCAAGCAAAGGATAATGTCTTTAATCTCCTGACCTGTATTTTCCATATTTACTTCTCTCCCCCCCACCCCATTCCAGAATTCAAGCTATCACTTTTCTCAATAAGTCCTCAGCTACACAAATGGCTGATTATACTTAAGATTCACCATACATTTTCCCAATATCTTAGTTTGCCTTCAAATTTAGTATTGTAAATAGCCCCCCAAAACATACTGTAACGTTGTAACTGTTTGTCTTTCCTTGTATTACATTAAGTTAAATTCTCTATAAATATGAAAATGAATTAATAAACATTTATTTTTAATAAATTAACATATAAATAAATGAAAGAAGAGAAGAGGGAAAGAAGATGAAAGAGAAGGAATCATTTTGGAAAATAAGCTTCCAGCAGGATGAGATGATATCTATGAAATACAATTCTTTCTAACCCTATACTTGAGTATTTTAACAAATAAGGATGATGTCCATTACACAGGATTATTTTAGAAAATTCACTGTAATATCAGTTTCAGAATTTCTAAAGTCTATCTGTGTTAGATCCTAATCCATCAGCTTCCTACAGTTTGAAGAGTTCAGAAACAAAACTATCTGGGCAATACTGCCACCTACTGACAAGTATTTAAGAATCATTCATGAAGATAAGTAATTCCAATGGAAGAACAGAATGGACTAACCTGAAAAATTGCATGACTTTTAACTGCTTTTCCGAAAGGGAATTTTCAGGAAATTTTCAATAACACTTGCAACAACAGTTTTTAATAGCATCAAATTTTAAGCATCTTATTCAGAAAAAAAATGCAATAAAATATAAAATAAAATAAAGAAAAACAAAACTTTTTCTATGTTTTAAAAACCTAATTCTTTACTTTCCACTCTAGAACAGACCCCTTTAGAGTTGTTCTGTATTACCCTCAATCCCAATATATTTTGTTTCTCTTCTGTACTCTCTTACAAAAAACAAACAAGCAAGACATCCAACTTATGGAGTTAAAAGTCAAACAAAAAAAGACAATTAAAAACTCTGGGAAATGATGTAACATTTTCACATCAGAAAATTCTATCTTCAAAGCTTATGCCAAAGGACAATGAAACATATCAAAAAAGGTATTGTTATCTTTTTGGAAAACACTTCGGAAAAATAGTTTTTTGTTTATCTTTTTGGAGAGAAGCAAAGTTTTCCCTAGATAAAGGGAAATGGATGGCTTGCTGATGCTTCAATTGAGGACTTCAGAATCATGGACTGAATTTCAAAAATCTAACCACCTTCTTCTCACCCCCAAAACCTGGTGGCCTTTTCCAAGATGAGACAACAATGATGAGGAAAGAGCTGACAAGAATGACAGGGAAAAATCCACTTCTCATTTTAATCAGCATCTATGTGCTTCCTTTGTGACCAAGTTCAGACATCTGTTTCTTTATAAAAATATTCCTTGTGAAGTTTGGTTTTTTCCTCATTTTGGATTGTTTTCATTATAATGCTGATAATGATAGAATGATAAAGCATTATTTGGCATATATTTCATTTATATATTGTGAAAATAAGGAATAAGGCAAATCCTGCTTGAAATCATTTTAAAGAAAGAAGTCAACAAGAGGGGAAAACAAGAAAGAAAACAATTTTATGTCTCCCACATGTCTTTCCACTTGGAAAGTTACATAATAGCCAATGAAAAGTGGGAATCATTTGGAGCTAAAAAAAAATAATCAACAATTATAGTCTTTTTGGTTGAGTATGAGTCATGCATTCATACAATTAGAAGTAATAATTCAAGAGAGAAGATAGATTAAGAAAAATGCATTTAATTATAAAAGATCTTGTTTAAATAATAAAAAAGAAAAATGGCACGAAATCACCAGTGATTTAAGTGATCATATCCACAGGATGATTTTGTAATTAATTATATGCTGAAAATTCACAACTCTTCTTAACACTTTTCTCTTAATTAAAATGACATCAATGGTTCCTTATAAAATATATAAATTTTCTTAAGTCCTACCAGAAATTGTCATAAACACAGTTTGTTGAGTTATTCATTTACATTGCCTTTTATTTACTACACTCAAAACTCATAAAATATTTAACATTTTCCTTCCATTTGAGCCTTCTTATTTACAATACAGTCTCAAGATCTCTAGTCACAATATGGTTTGTGCAATAAAATTCCTGTGAATAGTACTTTCCACTACATATAATAAATTTATTCTGATTATTCTTAAAATAAGCCCATGAACATCAGCCTGCTCATGTGCACTGGGTCCTACCAACTAGAATTATGTTAACCTGCAGACTTTTATGACTCTGCAATCCCTCTTTGTATTGAATGCATTCTCCAACCATTACTGCATTACATGACCTTGCATACATTTCTATGCTATGACAATGTGGAGCACTAGTTACCACTTCCTTTAAATTTCTTTTAAAGGAATACAGAGCATTCTAAGTGGTTTGGCTTTCACTTACTTGTTATCCATAATCCCATATTTTATTTATTCTCAAACATTAGTATTCAATGGTTCAGTGATAATTGGCAGTTTCTGACAGTCCCATTTTCTTGACAATGGATACAGTTCTGTGTATGTGTCAGATATTTGTAAAAAAAAATTCTGAATCATCTCATGTGATATGGCAGGAGTAGCAAATAACTGTTAAAACAATGCTTCGCTAATGTGAACATTAGCATTGTAACATTCCAAGATGTGCTATTTAAGTCAGCTGGTTTTGAGAGATGTACTGTCTTAATAACTAGTCATACCTGGAATGTATTATCACCAAAAAAAAAATCCTTTTTTTAAAAAATAATGTAATCTTCATTTGTGGATTTTAAAAAATATACAGCATATACATGATCAGAAAGGGGCATGAGGATTCATATACATATATTTTCCATAATATTAAATCCAATCATCTCCACTAACTAACACATGTTATATAGAGTACAAAACACAAGCCATAAACCAATTAATTTCCTCTGTATCTCACTCAAAGGGCTTTTGTTTCTTAATAATAATAAAATCCATTATTCTGGCAGGAACACAAATCATATTAAAAATAAGGAAAATATTCTTTAGGCTGTGCCAAATTGGACCACTGTTAAGGGAGATTTATTTTTTATAAGACTTCAAAGTGTCACTTGTTAATAATAGGGCATATTAGAATGACAAAAGAATCCCACTATTTCTTTCATTTTCTTCAATCTAACAATGGTCATTAAGTCAGTCCACAGAGTTGTCATCGGGAGTTTGTAAGTCTTCTATGAAGGCTTGGACTTTATAACCCACTCAGCATTTGGATTGAGCTGATATAAATCCTTCATGTATGTATCGTCCTCAAGGCATCGTTCTCCTATTAAAAGACACACGTTAACAATTTGCAGTGGTAGAAATGTCAATGTTATTTTTAAACTTAGGATCATTGATCTAGAACCTGTATTGATCTAGGTATGTCAGAGGCTATCTCATCCAATCCCTTCTTTGTGGAGGAGGAAACAGATGCCTCAGGTTACTTGGCCAATGTTACAAGTGAAGTGAGTGGCAAAGGAAGAATTTGAATCCAGTTCCTGAATTTAGAGCCAAAGCTCTTTCCATGGTATGAGAGAGTTTCACATTTTAATTCAGAAGCCTTGGACTTAAAAATATATATATATTAAAAAAGCTTCTCATCATCTATTTTCTCATGCCCCAAAAATATTACCAAGGAAAATATTGTAGAACTGAAAATATTCATACACACACACGTGAATAAAGGAATCATTAACTAGGCTCTCCATAGATAACTAGTATTCTTAAATGAAGTAGAGCTTGAAATATTTTAAATAAAAAGTTTTAAAAGATTCTTTCAAAGTTCAGACACCTTTATGAAAAAGGTCAACAATTCTGAAAACATCTTAGCTCCAATATGCTTTCTTCTGATGTCTATCAGAAGCTTCCCTTTCATAGGAAATGCAATATGTCATTCTTTGCTCCCAAGAGCAAAGACAAAAAACCTTAAATTTTACTTAAATAAGAAGGAAGTAATTATGCATCTTATGAGTGATTTCTTAACAGAAGAGAAAGATTTCAACTTTAAATTTCAAACATTATATTTGTAAATATTGGTTTACAAGGAACATTTTTCTTTTTTTTTTTTTATCACAAACAAGTTTGCCAAAATTAAATTTTCATTTTGAATAGATTCATAAAGTCATAGATTTTTATAGTTGAAATGGAACTTAGGGACCAGCCATATTCAATTCTTTTACAAATGAGGAAACTAAAGCTTAGTCAAGTTAAATGACTTTCCTAGAAGCAAACATAGTCAGCAGTAGATATGACACTTGACTTCAAATCTCCTGATTCCTAATCCAGTGAGTGGTTTGTGGGTTGTTTCAAAATATTACTTTAAAACTAAAATATTATTTTCTTAAATTTCTTTTTAAAGCCATTTTCCTTTAACATTTTCAAATTATTAATAAAATTAACAAAATAAATAACAAGTAAAATAAATAAGATTAAATAATGAAAATAAATCCATAAAATCAATAAAACTAAATAAATAAATCAATAAAAATTAAAATTAAGTTATTTTTAAAGGACAAAAAAGGCCTTTTTTTAAATATGGAAATTCTTTTAAATGCCCATGAAGTATAATAAAAGATTTTAAAAATCCATGTATGTTATTTCTATTCTCCACAAGGAATGTCATAAAGTTCCCAATGTGTGTAGAAAATTGGGCAAACAACAACAAAAACTAGAACCAGAAACATTTCTGGTTTCTTTCTTTTACAAAAAAAAAAAAAAGCCTCAAAACCTTCTAGCATTAGACATGCTTATGCTTCATTTCTGTAGGTAATCTGTTGTTGAAAAGTAAAGGAAGTAGGATTTGGAAAAATCTGTATCACTAGAGAGTATGGGAATCTTTCCTTTTTCAGGGAATTTGTCAGAATTTAAAATCATACTCAAGTAGAGTTTATGCAGATGTGGCTCACATTGATTCTGAAGAGAGAGGCCTGGTCTTCCAGGATTCCTTCTTAAAATGCTATGAATAATTAGATCATAGACAAAACCATGACAGCAGAATCTACAATATTATTTTATATTCTTGACCCATTTTGCTCTAAAGATATTGATAATAATAAAGATTATAAATGTCAGTTCATATAAAGAAAGTAGAAAAACCTGTTCTTACCAATATTTCCTCCTATTTCATACAAAAAAACTTCCCCTTTCTTGAGTGCCTGGACAACTCCACTGTTGGAAAGAAAACAAACTGATTAGTCACACCATCAAACAGCTTGCAATCATATCCTTTTAATGTGCTTTAAAGGGGATTCTGGGCTGTATGGAAAATTCACAACTTGGACACATTGTAATTATCTACACACTTCTATTTTTCCCATCTGCTAAATGTGGAGAATCAGTACTAAGATGTCACCTGTAAATTAATATTAACTCAGCCACTCATGCACATCAAAGCAAAATAATAAATCACTATGTAAATACATAAAATTTAAAAGAAAATGCGCAATACATCAATTACTAATACAATTGTTAATATAAAAATTAATGGTTTCTCATATCAAAACATCTAAAAACATAAGATTTCAAAGAAAACAACAACTATTCTCTAATAATATATGATATCCAGGTACCAAATAGACTCTTGAATAGCAGTTGAAAAGAAATATTTCTATATATATTTTTTTTACATTTCTTTCATTCTTTCAATAAATATTTATCAAGTGTAGCACTGAGGTGTGTCTTAAGAGAAATACCAAGATGTATAAGACCAACACTTTACCCTAAGGAACTTAAAATTCAATTGGAGAAACATACATTCATTATAAATATATATTAAATCTTAGGAATATATTAAAGTTATATTTATGGAACTGAGCTTTTCAGGAAGTTGTTTATTTTTAAGGTTATCCCTCCACCCCAGTACCTTTGGGTTCCATTTGCTGTACTAAAGCAATAGCTGAAAAAAGGAAAAAGAAAAAGAAAAAAAAAAAAAAAAGAAAGGCAGCATGGTATCATAGAAAGTATGCTTGCTCTAAAGTCAGCATTCCCAAGTTTAATTCCTTCCTGTAATTAACATTTATCACCTGTGTGAATTTGGGCAAATCTCCTTTAAGTCTTTAAACTTCTGAATCTAGTCCATCAATAAGCACTTATTAATCACTTAGCATTAAGCCTCAGAATACAAAGAAAAGCAAAATTTGAGCCTGTCTTCAACTGAGGAGCTCCCATTCCAATGCAGAAGACAACATGTAAATAACTACGTACATACAATATGTATTAATGGAAGGATAGGACAGATAATCTCAAGAGGATAGATGGAAGATCATCTCAGAAGGAGAGGGTCTAGAAATTTATGGGGGACTTGTGGAGAGGAAAAAAGAGACCAGAAAATCCTCTTGTTTAAGATAGAAACTGAGTTGCATTTCGAAAAAAGGCAGGGAAGTGAAGATGGAGAAGTGAAAAGGGAATATTCCAGTACTGGGGAACAACTTGCAAAGAAATGGAGTTAAGAAAGTATGTGAGAAAGAAAAGGGTAATCAGTGAAGCTGAAAGGCATGATGGGTAAAGGAAAGTAAGTTTTAAGAATACAGAATAATTAGGAAGCATCAGAGTTATGGAATGTCAAACAGAGGAGCTAATATTAAATCTTGAAGGTAATAGGAAGCCATTTGAAGCTCATTAAGTAGGGTGAGCCTAGATCTAAGTAGCCCAAATCTAAGCTTTATTAGGGAAAACATTTTACCAATTTCTTCTATAAAATAAAAGTTAGAGCTGATGATTTTCAAAGACACTTCCAACTCTAAATCTATGATTTTATCATTCTCTGTTAGCAAAAGGCACTATAAGTTGTCATTGCTTTTTCAGGAAGCAATTACTTGGAAGTATAGCTTGGTAATGGGAATGAGATGTAGTGATCATCCAGAAGATTGGATCTAGTGAGTTGATACATGGTATCATGTCAAAAATGATATATTTACCATAAAAGGGCCCTATCTCTGATATTTAATAATTGCATGACTATAGAGAAAGTCATTTAACTCATCTGAGTTGGTCTGTCTTTCCTCATCTGTAAAATGGGGATGATAATGTGCTTATTACCTATCCCATGCAATTAGGTGGCATAGTAAATAGAGTGCCGGTCCTGGAGTCAAGAAGACTCATCTTCCTGAGTCCAAATTTGGCCTTGGATAAGTCCTACCTGGATGATTGTGGGCAAATTTCTCAAATTTGTTTGCCTCCGTTTCCTCGTCTATAAAACAGTTGGAAAAGGAAATGGTAAACAACTCTAGTGTCATTGCCAAGAAGACCCCAAATAGGTCACACAGAGTTAACCACAATTGAAAAATGACCAAACAAGTAAACAACCCATCTGAAATATTTCATAAATATTACTGACTTGGTATAAACTTTGTATGTTCTAAATATGTATAACTTGTATTCCTCTCAGTAGAATGTAAATTCCATGAGGACAGTAAGTGTTTCTTTTTGTTTTTGTTGTTTTGGCATCCTCAGGACATAACACAGGACCTAGAATACATTAAGTGCTTAACCTGTGTTTAATGAATTATCAAAAAAATCTTTATTAATATGAGCTCTTCCAATAGGGAGAGCATTTTACTTAATCCCCAAAAAGAGCAAATAACCCATATCTCCTCTTTTAGGAATTTGTAATCTACTTTATCAGACTCCATACACTCATGAAACAACCTGAGAACAACTTGCACAATCACATATATGGTGTGACTATAAATTAGAGAGATTGATTTCACAAGGTATATAGGAAAGACAATTTATGAAATGAAAAATAATAAAGTACAAGGTAAATGCATCAGGACAACATCACTTACAGCAAAGGGGGGAAAATGAGTAATTTGACTGGGACTATTCCCAATGGCTGTAACATGGAAATAATGATTCCTGACATTACATAGCATTTTCACAGTTTATAAAGTTCTTTGTGTGCATGATTTTATCTGATCTTTTTAGTCTTTTTTTTTTTTTTTTTTTGGTCATCACATACCCAATGACTTATTCCCATATTTCCCATAATACCTTCCTCATTTAATCTTCACACCTTTTACATAGATAAGATCTATACTATCCCTATTTTATAGATGAAGAAACTGAGGTTCAGCAAGTTTTCAGCGATTTATATAAGATCACAAGATAGAGACTTGAGAAATCCCATTTTTATTTCACTGTTCTCTCAGACAGCAAAGTATATATAGAGAGCTATATGGATTGAATCCACTGGGGAGGGAGGGGCGGAGAAAGAAGTCAGTTAAAAAGATGTAAGATGCAAACCAAATCTCTGGATTGTAAACTTTAGAACCACCCTGTGCTCTAACAGATGAACTATCATTTTATGCTTCCCAGAACAAGACCTACATACTATTTCTCAGCCACCTCTATAGTATGTCAGCTCCACTTGGGACATTGTACCCACCTTTTTCCCACAGGAACTTTTGACTCTACACTTAGAACCCCTCTGGGCTCTGACAAATGTGAGCCTTTATCTTACTTTGCCTAAAACCAGACCTTTCCATTACTTTACCATGCCACCGGCCATTCCCCCCACCCCTTTCCTGTTCCTCGTATTTGTAGCCCAATGCTTAGTAGATACTAAGTGCTTAATAAATGCCTCATCTGATTATCTACCAATCTCTATCTGATTCTGTTTCTCTCTATATATGGATGTATACATGTATCTATCTTTACTGATACATTGAAAATGTCAATAGACCTAGAGAAATGCTTTTAACATGTTGAATAGATACCATTAGGAGAATGTATGAAGACATGGATAAGGGCTATACAGGATAACAAGATATATACAGGATAACAAGATGCTATTAGCATCAATGGAAAGAAAACCCATATCCACTGAAGGACTAAAATAAGGACCAAAACTGTAAAGGTGGGCAAAGGGTTGGGAGGGGGAGAAGATATGCAAAGAAAAAATTTAATGTAATGCCCAAAGGGACAGAAAAATAAACCCTTCTTTACTGTTTTAAGGGAAGGTTCATGTTCAAAATTAGGGCACAGTTTACAGACCATTAGGATTTAATTTTCTATAGCCATGTGTTTGCACTGGCTGTTCCCCATGCTTAGAATGCATTATCTCCCTGCCTCCACTTTTACAATCCCTCATTTCCTTCAAGACCTGATTGAAGCACTTTCTCCATGAAACCTTTTCTGGTCCTTGTAGTTCAAAGTGCCTTCTCTCTCAAAATTACTTTGCCTTTAATTTTGTATAAATTCTGCATACACATTTATATACATATTGTCTCTTTCTTGAAGACTTACTTTCCTTTTTTCTTTGTATTTCCTCAAAGCCTAGCATATATATATATTGTATATATATATAATTTAATAAATACTTATTGCTTTTCTACTAATATTCAATTGGTGTTTAGTCTTGATTCCCATGGGATCTTCAAAGATATGCAATGAGAAAAGTACACTCTGCCAGGTCCTATTACACTGAATATTCTTTGCATATAGGTCCAGGGGTAGACTATATCTACCATTCAATCTAAGTTCTAAAAAGAAAAAAAAAAATTTTTTTTTGTGGGGATTTAAATGGGATAGGGGACCAGGACTACATATGAACACTATCTACCAAGACCAAAAAAAAACCTGAAATACTACACTCCTTAGTATTAATTTCCTAATTCAGCTAGCAAAAATAGTAATAATGATAACTGCATTTATACAGTACTTTAAATATTTTATCGATCTATTCTGTAGTAGTAGAAATAATAGACAACATTTATATAGCATTTTAGAGTTTGCAAAGTGTTTTACATAGAATACCATATTAATATTTTATCAACTTGTTCTGAATTAGTAGTGGCAATAGTCAAAGTAATAAGATAGCATTTATACAGCACCTTAAAGTTTGCAAAATCCTTTACATAGAATACCACCTTAATAATTTAATCACTATTCTGAAGTAACAATAATAATAGAAGACAACATTTATGTATAACTTAGGGTTGGCAAAATGTTTTACATATAATAGCACATTAATATTTTATCAATTTGTTCTGAATAATAATAAAAATATAACAGCCTTTATATAACACCTTAAGGTTTGCAAAATGCTTTACATGTAGTATCATCTTAATAACTGATCAACATTCTGAAGCAGTAGTAGTAGTAAAGTTTGTAAAGTGCTTTACATTAAATTATTTCATCCTCACAAAGAAAGTATATGCTATTTTTATATCTATTTTATAAATGAGAAAACTGTGATTGGCCCAAAGTCACACAGCTAGTAAATATTTGAAGCTAGTTTTGAATTCAAGTCTTCCTGAATCCAAGTCCAGCAATCTTTCCACCATACCAACTAGATGAATGCCATGCCAGGACTGTGCTGTGAAGAAACTTTCAATCATTTTCCTAAACTGGGTTCATGCTAAAAAACAGACAAACTTTATTGGATTCAAATTTAAACTCATTCCAATAACCCCACTTTTCAGGCAACAAGCTATAGCTCAAGGCAACACATATTTATTAAGTTTTTCTTTGTGCCAGATGTTATACTAAGCTGTAGTTGATAAAGAGAAGCCAAAATATGACAAGCAAGGAGGTATGTACAAACAAGATGTATACAGGGCAAATTAGAGGTAATCTTTGAGAAATATGAGTGTATGTGTGTTATTGTTGGTGTTTGTTTGCAGGAAGGAGTCCAGGGAGAACATTAGAATAAAGCCTGTTCCAACATAGGATTTGTCCTGGGCATTAAAGGAAGCCAGGGCATCCAGGAGGTAAAGATGAAGAAGGAGAACATCTTTTTACCAATAATCTTTACCAAACCTCCAAGTAGTTCTAAATTCCTCCCCTCACCCGCCTCTTGTGGTTCCCACCCCATTCTGAAAAAGTAAGCCCACAGAAATCCAGAAGTGCTACAGAATAATTAAAATCGACATGGGCCCATACCTTTCTTGGCTGAGAAACCTGGCGAGAACATCACTGGCTTTCAGTTCTTCAGTGAGCTGTATTGCCATGGAAACTTTCGAAAGATGGGGCGCTTGTACTCGAATCACTCCCTGAGGAACATCAGCCTGCAAAGCAATCATGACATTGGAACAAAGCAGGGAGCAGCTGGAACATGTAACTTTGTGCAATGCATTATATGGTAAGTGTGCTTAACTACTGCACATTTTACTACTCTACTACATAAAAACCTTAACTACTGTATAATGTAATTTAGCAAATTACATCAGAACCTCAAATATCCTTTTAATGGCGATAGGGGAACTTTATAATATGCATACAGTAATGCTTAATTATTTTTAAAGATGTAAAGAATGACAGCAATAACCATTACTGCCATATTAAGTGCTGATTTCTGAGTACTATCTGCTAGTGCATCCTTTTCCTGGCAATTTATGAAATTGATTCAGAAAGAAGTTTCTCTATATGTGAGGGCTGTATTTTTGAATGTTGTTCATCCTAAATTTCTCTAACTTCCAGGGTATAGATAATCTTTGCATCTGAAAGTCTGAAAAATGAAATATACTCCCTTTGTTTAGCTATAATATTTTGTCCATTCTCAGCTCATTGGGTTACCCTTTTAGACCACATACAAAGAATGCATTGAATGAACCATTATTACCCCCTTCCTGATGAATGAATAGGTTATTTTACTTATATCTACAAACATCAATACATGATTTCTAAGAGCTGAAACAAAACATAAAGATGTATTTTGAGACACCTGAAAATATAAGGCATAATTCATTTTTAAAAGAGTTTCTGAAATAAGAATGTAATGTATACTAGAAATGTTTTATAGACCAGGCCCATATAGGAAAAGCACAAAACCCATCCGTATTAGTGCTTGACCAGTTAATCAATTCAACCAGAATTTATTAAGCACTTACTTTTTGTGTCAACTGCTGGCATAGATCTTTGAAGGCTGTGCCCATGGAGCACAAGCACTGATAAATCTTACCAAGCTGGAATAAAAGGCATTGTGTAAAGGACCTGACAGTGAACTATATTGCATGTCCCAAAAGTCTTGGTGCAGCTTTCAAGTTGTACCAAGACTTTTGGGATACTCTGTATATCTTGTCATCTGAAGAAGGAATAAATCAAAGAAGATCATAATCAGAAGATTAGCAACCCGGATATGATTTTTTTTTTTTCAGTAAGAGGAAGAAACAATAGCAACTCATGGATACTGTCTACTAACATGCAAAGGGGGTATGATCACCATTGGTGAAGGGACCACTAATAACCAATTTTTAAAAATAGAATAAAATATCAGATTCCACTGTGTTCTATAAATGATGAACAATAGCTTTCATTGGAAGAGGAGGAAAATTTCTATTAATTTAACTTTTTATACCATTTTTAAGTACAACTGTAATTGAAGGCAATTGTACATACCCTTTGACTAAAAATACCTCTACTAAGCAAAGAAAGAGGAGAAAGCACCATATTTATTTTTTCAACTAATTTCATCAATAAGAAAGATCTTGATGATACAAGGCACTTCCTATACCAAAGCAAACCAGCACAAAAAAATCCAACTCTAAGTATTTTTTGATAACATATTAGACTTTTTCTATGGTCTGATCTGTTTGGAATACATTTGCCATAATGGATATAAAGCTAGCACTGGAGTCTGACAGACCTAGATTTACGTCCTGGGCAAGTAATTTAGCCTTTCAGCACCCCAGACAATTCTTTATTACAAAAATATTTATAGCAGGACATTTTTATAGTTGTGAAGAACTAGGGGGAAAAGGTAGTGTCTATCAATTGGGAAATAACTGTACAAATTGTCCTATATATGGCATATTATGTGTTATCAGATACAACAAATATTAGGAATTTAGAGAAACCAAGACTTATACAAACTGAAGGAGAGTTGAACAGAACCAGAAAAATAATTGATACAATGGCTACAATAACACAAGGAAAAATTACACTGAAATACTTCAAAACTTTGATCAGTACAGTGATCAGTCACAACTCTAGAAGTCCAAGAATGAAGTCTTTCTGCCTTTCAACAGGAAGATAGATTAGAGCTACTCAATAAAACATAAGATTTTTCAGACATGACCAATGTGTTAATTTGTTCTTCTTGATAAGATTATTTGTTATAATGCTGGGCTCTATAGGATAAGAAAAGGGGGATCAGTGGGAAGTAATATTGTTGTGAAAAAAATCTATTAAAAATTAAAAGTAAAAATAATTTTATAAGCAAGAAATAAATCTGCAATAGTTATTATTAATTGTAAGACATTTTGTTTTGATTTATAGCAGGCTTTTTTTTTTTTTTTTTGGCTAAGGAAATTGGGGTTAAGTGACTTGCCTAGGGACACACAGCTAGAAAGTGTTAAGTGTCTGAGATCACATTTGAACTCAGGTCCTCCTGACTTCAGGGCTGATGCTCTACCCTCTGTGCCCCCTCACTGCCCCATAGCAAGCTTTTTATATTAGCAAAGAACTGAAAACTAAAGAGACATTTATCAATTGAGAAATAGTTGAACAAATTGTGGTATATGAATGTGATGAAACAGTATTGTGCTATAAGAAATGATGAGTGGAATGGGTTCAGAAAAACTTAGGAAGAATTATATGAACTGATGTATAGTGAATTAAGCAGAATTAGAAGAACATTATACACAGTAACAGCAGTATTGTAAATATGATACAATGTGAAAAACTTAGCAACACCTGATCAATACAATGATCTAAGAAAATTCTAAAGGATTTAGGACAAACAACACCAACTATCTATCACCAGAAAACTGATGAACTCTGAGTAACTGAAGCATATCTTTTTCACTTTATTTTTATTGCTTCTTTTCCATTACAATTTGGCTAATGTGGAAATGTTTTGTCTGACTTCCTATGTACAAAGGATAAGGTACTTCTTGCCTTCACCATGAAGGAAGAGGAAGTAGAGGGGCGGAGAGAATTTAGAACCAAAAATAAAAATAAAGTAAAATAAAATAAAGACTGTGTATGGTTTCAACAGTAAAAAGAAAAATTAAGTTCAGAAAAACAATTGCTATTTAAATTAAACTATAGAAAAATGGGGATAAAAGCAAATTTAGAAAAATTTTAGCATGCTGTAAAAAAAAATACATTCACTTTACAAGCATTTATTACACATAGTGCTATTTTTAAAAAATAACAAGCTTTAATTACAGGAATATGTCAATTTTATTAGAAGCTGAAGGCCTCCTCAAATTCTATCATCAGTCATAACAGCCAAGTACTTTGTGTGGGGAATTATGAGTTGCTTTTTTTTTTTTTAAGGTAGGGAAGGAACTATCCCAATTTGAAGCTGCCTGATGACACGAGTCCCTTCTCATATTACTATTGTTATCCTATAACATAATGCTGCTAACTTGAGGATGAAGCATCCTTTCACAACAGAAAATGAGAGAAATGAGAATTGTGTCTCTTAAAAGTAAGAGTTGGGTGCTATTCTTATAGAATGTGTTTTCTATTTATGGGCACATTTTCAGTTTATTGTAGTATATTGGTATAAGATGTTGCTCTAAATTTGATTTCTGCCAAACTGCTTTCCTATCTTTCCAGCATTTTTTTTATCAAATAGGATTTTTTTTTAAACCAAGTAATCTACATTATCAGGTTTGCTGAACTCTGGGTTTTGGGGTGCAAATGCTTCTGATTCTTGTTCTTTTGAGGAGTCTGTCCTACTGATTGATTTTCTATTTTTAGTAGCAAATGTTTTTTAAAATTATTGATTTATGTATAAGCTGAGTGTGGAATGCCATCCTCCTTTCATTTCTATTTTATCTCAGTATTTCCCTTGAGTTTCTAGAGCTTTTGTTTCTCCAAATTAACTTTACCATTTTATATAGCTCTATAAAGTATCCCCTTGGTAGTTTGATTGGTATAGCATTGAATATTAAAGATAACGCCATTAAAGAAAAAGCAGATCAGATATCTTTTACAGTTCTGGCTAAATAAAGAATTTACAACCAAAAGAAGGAGATAAAGGAAATAATAAAAAAAATAAATTGAAATTTTAAAGGATTCTGTACAAATAAATTCAATCCAACTAAAATTTTTAAGAGACTAATTGGGGAAAATAAATCTTTGCATCAAGCTTCTCTGGCAAGGATCTGGTGTCTAAGTATATAACATGAATTGGGGTATATAACATAAATATTTAAGACCAAAGGCCTTTTCCCAGTAGAGAAGTGATAAAAGTATATGATTTTCCAAAGCAGAATTTCAAACTATTAAAAGTCATATGAAATATTAATCCAAATCACAAATAAGAAAACTATAATTGAAAGCAATTACAAAATTTCACAGAAAATGAGGGAAAAAATGAGAAATACTGTGTGTTAAAAAGGTTGTAGGAAGAAAGCCTAATTAATATACTGTATAAATTGGTCTAAAAAAGCAATTGGAATTATAGAAAGTGTCAAAAATTAATATATTCTTTGACCTAGAAATCTCAATACTAGGCATAAACCTCATGGAGAATAAAAACAAAAAGTTCCAATAGACCACAAAATGTTTATAATTATGTTTATAATGGTGTAGAGCTAGAAATAATATAAATGCTGACCAATCAGGAAATAGATAAACTGTGATTCATGAATTAATAGAAATGTTGCTATCTTGTAAGAAACAATCTAAATGAAGAACAAAGAAGCATGAGAAAACTTATATGAACTGATGCAAAAACTAGGAAAAGAATATAAACAATGACTATAGCAATGAAACTTGAAACAACAATTTTTAAAAATTGAATGCTATTATGTTATAATGACTAACCTTGGCCCTAAAGAAAAAATTATGAGAATGTACTTCAATTCTTCTTTGAAGAGATGAGTAACTGATTGATGTGTGGTCAATATTGCTGAAATGCCCCCTATTCCCTATTCTTTTTTAACAATTCTCTGAAGAACCAATGTGACACAGTAGCTAGAAATCCAATCTTAGAGGCAGGAAGATTTGAATTCAAGTCCAGCCTCTGATACATACTGGTTGTGTGTCCTTATAGAAATAACTTTATTTTTCAGTATTCTCAGTGATGTCAAGCTCAAAAAGGGCCAAACTATACATGACATCTGTGGGTGCAATTTGATTTAGAAAACCACATTATCTGTGTTTTAGTGGATTTTTATTAGCTTTGCCAAATATTTTAAACTCTTCTGGATCAGCTTTGGGAGTGTCACAGACATAAATTGGCCATACATTTGACCAAGAGTCTAGTTCCTAAGTGCAAAGAAAGGACTCATCTATAGATATCTGTAGAAGAAACTTCCTCATGCAGAGCTCCTCTACCAATGAAACTACAGGTCTAGTCCTCATTTCTTTTTATTTTTATTATATAGATTTTTCTGAGAGAAGAATAAAGATAGCAATAAAAAAAATTAAATAACGAAAATGGGTTTTCTTTCATGCAGGCTTGCTTAAAATCAGTTCTATTAGTCAAAGTTTTAATCAATTTTCCATCCAAGAAAGGAGTCTTAGATAATAAAGGGAGGAAGAGAGAACATGTGGAAAAAGTCAGATTTTCTGTCCTATTTGGCAAAGATGATCACATCAGACTAATTGATTTCTACTAATCCAATAAATAGCTGAATAATAGACAAGTATATGTTAATGTTTGTGGGAACACAGTTAATTTCTTATAGAGAAATTTCAAGATAAACATGGAACAAAAGAAACAAAATGATATGAAAATAATATATGCTTGTGATAGTTTTTCCAAGTAGCAAAAGGTTTTTCATTGCTCATAATAAGAGTACTTATTGTGGACACACATCTCAATCCAGACTAATACAAGATATTCCAAAAGAAGCTTTGAAGAGCTTAAAATATCTTTGAAGGATATTTTAGAATACCCCATATTTCTGTTTTCCCACTATCTTTTTCTTCTTTATGCCAGCCAAACTGAGATAGGTTATTGTGGTGGAAAGAATATTGGCTGAAGCATGACAAATATGGAAAGGTTTAGAATTACATGTTTAACCTATATTGGATTGCTTGCTTTCTTTGGGAGTGGTTGGGGAAGAGGAGGAAGAAAAATTTGGAGCATAAAGTTTTGCAAAGGTAAATGTTGAAAACTATATTTGTATACTTTTGGAAAAATTAAAACCTATTTTAAAAAGAAGAAAAAGAATATTGGCTTGAGAAGCAAGTGACTTAGCTTGCTTCTAGGGTTGGTTCTATCTTTGTCGATCTAATTTTCTGAGACTCAGTTCTGCATCTATAACATTGGGGGAAAGTAGATTAAATAATATAAAGATTTTCCAGGTCTAAAATTTCCAGTTTTTAACTTCATTGGCTCCAGAGCAACTTCTCTGCCACTTCTGTGACTTTATTCATAAAGTTCCCTAACCCCATCTCAGACTATTATAATCCTCCTTCAAGGTTCAACACAACTCAAATGTCATTCCATCATTCTCTGATTTCTTCTAACCAGAAGTAATCATTCGCTCCTCTAACCCTCATGATATTTTCTTTGTTCTCTTTTTTTGTCACTCACAGTCTACTTTGAATTAGAGCTGTTTGCAAACATTTCTTATTTTCCCTATTAAACTGTGAGTTCCTTAAAGGTAGGGACCATATCTTACTAATATTCCCTTTCCCCATAGTCCCTAGTACATTTATCTCAAATAGAATTTGTGTTCAATTACTATTTTTGAATATATCTCTCTGGGGAAAAAAATCTGCTTTCCATTAATTAAGATAGTTAAGAAAGAAAAACTTCCATGAAATAAAAACCCAATTAATCCTAACTCAAGCTTATATATCTTTTGAAAAATGTGTGATATATTTCTAACCAGAAGTGAAGAATGAATTGTGCATTTAATACAACCCATCCATGCCTTTTTCCCTCATTTAATACTTCCCCCCTTAAAAATGTGGGAAAAAATTAAAAGATGGAAATCTCTGGGACATGATTTTTAGTCATTTCTGAAAATATGAAACTAAAGAAAACCAGAGTTGTCATATACCTAACTCAACTGAGTCACTGTTGGACTTGGAAAGAGATACACACTGGCCTCATTCCAAAACACTGTGAATTGAGAGTGCCTGGCATGTATGTATGAAGCACCAGGATTGTGTTTTAAAATCTGTTTTAGCAATGAAACTTCATAAGTAATTTGATCTTAAATCTGCTACTCAAAGCAACCTACAAAAAAGCTCCTATGGCCTTAAGTTATATCAGAGATTACATCAAAGGCTATCCTTGCCACATCTGCCCACGTCTGATATTGTGGAGTTCACTAGGTACAGATTTTAAGAAGAAAATCTTAGCCACTACTAGCTCTCAAGATTTCTCTCAAGAAATCTGCTTTGCTGGCATACACAGTGGAGGGACACAGTGAATGAGAAGGGCCTAGATTTCTATAATGACTAATTTTTAAGAGGGGATGAGATCCCCCTCTTTAAAGGTTTTTCAAATAAAAGTGAGCAAGATAACCATTTTTAAGAGACTCCCTCTTGGTGTGGATTGGACTAGATAGCTACTGAGATCTCCTAAAATTTTCAAAATTCTCTGATGATTATCTATAACATGTTGATGAAAACTGGCACAGACTGAATGAGACAATTCCAGTAGTAGTGACCTTATTGATGTGAAGACACAAGAATCTCTCCTTTCTCCCTCCTTAGTTTCTTCCAGTGAAAGGAGAGGAAATGAGAATTGTAACATTCTATTTTCAAAGTCTCAGTCCTAAGAGAACTATTTAGGAAGCTATAAAGTTCTTCTCCAATCTTATATAAACAGAGTTAGGTTATCAATTGGATATCATTTGTATTAATCCATCTGCATCTGTTACATTAGTATAGATGTGTTAGCAAATCCAGAATTATAAAAATTGACCTTGCAATCTAGAAAATCCACTAAAATTCTTTTGACCCTCTTTTAATACCAGAGAAAAAGTCTGAGTTATTATGATATTAAAAGATAAGATATGTTGATATTATATAATGTTATACATATATTTTATGCATTTCTAAATTTCTAAACTTCTTTCTGTGTTATCTGCTGGTCTTTGTATAGTCAGTAGCTTCGACAAAACTCCTCCAAAATTCCTATGTAATTTATTATGCTGACCTGATATATATATATATAAACCACAAGGGGGAAAAGTCATGATGTGGAAGGAATAAGTGTAGTATCATAGGATCATATATTTAGAGCAATGAGGGGCATTAGAGTTAAAAATTTAAAGGAGCGTGGATCATATCATTTATCTTCCCCTTCATTTTTCAGATGAGGAAACTGAGGCCCCAAAACATTAAATCATTTGCCCAAGGTCATGTACTTAGTACATAGCAAGTGGGATTTGAACCTGAGCCTTGTTCTAAATATATTGGTCTTTCAAATGTACTATAATACCTCACACATATAGTTTCTAACATCTAGGATCTTATCCTTTGCCCCTCTCTCTTTCATTAAGAATTAAGCAATCATCATAAAGGATAAAGAAGCTAGTACATAAAACTGTGACCTTCAATCACATGAAGTTTATTTTTATAAAAAATACATATTACATTTAATAAGTTAGCAACAAAATTGTGCCATGAGTCTCATTCTTGACATTGTTGTGCCATTTTTAATGCACTTTTCCTCCCTTTACTGATTACACATCAACTCTTCCTGCTCCCAAAAAAGCTCTTCATGATGTAAAACATAAAATAAAATCATAAATAAGCAAAATGTATCATCATAAAAATGTATGTCTCATTCTGTGAGCATGCTTTAAAATGTGTGTAAATGCATATGTGGGAGTGTTTGAGGATATGAAAAAAATCAAACATTGTAGAAATTGAAAATTAGGCTCACTTTGAATCTACTGAAAACTCATTCTCGTTGGAAAGAAATAAATTCCAAGAAGTGATTGTTAGGGATCAGGGGACTTAAAAAGCAATGATAGGATGCTATTGCTATCTATTTTAACAGGTTTCCACAAATGATATTTATACAAAAGGTTATAAACTATGCCCAATGTTAGAAGCCTGCATATCTATGCTAATTCCCCTGAAGCTCTAGCATCAAGTCATATAAAACCTAAACACTATTAATGTACTAATATGATTGAGCAACCAAGCTCTGAAAATACATACCATTCCTGTTCATTAAGGCAGCACTCTGGGTCTGTTCTCAACCTGTGGCACAATCATTGCTGACTCAACACATAGCATTCACTTGGTAAGCTCCCCATAGACATGCTGGATAGCTGCTGCTACTGCAACAATCCAGGCCACTACCCTTGGAAATTTTATCTGTTTTAGAGCAGAGCTTATGCAGAAAGTCACCCAGAAGAGCAGGATTCCTTGACTGACTAACCATTAAATATCAGTTAGAGTAAAGGATTTAACAGCCTTTTAAAAATTTTACAGTTAATTTCTTAAACATGTAAACAATATTGTAATGGAGAAAATGTTTTCATATGGCCCTCATGTGGTCTACATACTGATCTAAAGGGGAGCTTAAAATCTGACTTCATTTCTTATTATTCAGCTAAGTAAACTGCAATCCAAATCTTCCCTCATTAGGTGCTCGATGGGAAATGCAGTAAAACTGCTTTACTCGGATTTTTTTCTCTCTCTATAGGTTTGGGCTATTGTATGAATGTCATGTATTAGATATTAACTCTTAGAAGATCAAACATTAATTTCCACACACTCTTTTAAAAAAAAAAAAAACTAATTTATACGAGTAAATTTGAAGCCTTTGATGAACCTAATGGCTTTTTCTTCCTCAATAAGGCAACAGATGATTAGACATACTAGGGCGAAACCTGGAAATAAGTGTTTTCCAAGAACAAGACCAGATGTAGCATGTTATTTTACAGCTATAGGAAGACATTTCAGTTGCCTAAACTAAAAGGGAGGACTACAGGGAGGGTTCCAGGAGAGTGAGAAGAAATAATACCCAATTCTAAAAGATATAATTTGTCTCCTTCATTATCCAAATGTCTTTAATTTTTACTTTGCATTTATTGTAAATTAAATGCTAATAAAAATGAGTTGCAGATATTTTGTCTGATTTCAGTATCATATTCTTTTATGTGCTACCAAAAAATACCCTAACCCCAAACCCTTTAGAATGCCTTAAAAAAGAAACAAGATTTGATGTTTGATAATATAATTGCATTTTCCATATGGGGTTCCCAAGTAACTCCTGACTCTCTTCCAGGCTTAAAGCAGATGCATGAAACAATACCTTTGACTATACTCATGGGTCAAAAAGGTTGTTAAGTGAAACCAGAGCCTGCATTTTAAATGGAGTTGTGGCTAAAGAAATTCAACCACAGCTACAAACAAACCAGAGTGCACTGTCACAGTTCTGCAATGCCCAGACTGCTCTGTGCCAAGCCATGGAATTATTGGCAGTTGCAAGGACCCAGAAAACTCCAAGAACACATCAAGGTTCCTCCAGCCTTGCTCCCAGCAGCTAAGGAGGTGACTTTGGGCAAATCAATTAAATTCACTAGCTTTCACCTATAAAATGGGGGGTTAAAGCTTCAAGATTTTACAAGTAAAATCTAATCTGAATGTTGAACAAATCCATGATTGATTATAATGGCAGCATTTTCTTCCTACTAGATTTTATTCAAAAAATCAGTTATTTTCTTATGTACTTTCTTTTATATAAACTATTGTAATTATAAAATCATAGAATGTTTGAATACAGATATCAACTAATTCTCCCATAGCCTCTTTCCATATTTAGCAGAAAAAAGTGAGGTTCAGTTTTTCCTTAGTAGTGCCCCACAAATTCCAATATGAATGCCAATATGAACTATAAAACATTTTAATGGCATATGCTTTTATTATTTCTAATAAACTGTTCCTTCCCCCAGGGCCTGCTTTAATGAATAGAGAAGATTCATTAGTATTTAGCAGCAGTCATATTTATATGCAAATAATTAATGTGCTGAAGTTCTTTCAAAAGTTTGCCCTATAAAGTAGATTAAAAGTGTCCCTTACTATAGTCTAGTGAGCCATTTCTTAATAGCTACTTCAGAGATAAACTTCAATTCATTGTATATCTAATTAACATATTAATTCAGAAGTATATACAAATAAAGTACACTATACTCAAGGTAATAAACAGTGAATGATGTATTTCCTAAAGAAAATAGGAACTTTGGGGTTTTTTTGATAAAGAGTTACTAGAAAAATTAAAACTTTTCTAAGCACTTTTTTCTAGGTATAACCTAAGGATAACAATAGAAGAGGGCGAAATTTCAAAGATGTTATGAAAGCAAATAAGAGAAGAGGGGAAAAAAAAAACTATGAAATCCCTTTGAAGTGATTTTAAATTTACAAGCCTAGGCTTATCATAAGTCCTTTTTTGCTCTTAAGAAGGCAAAACATGTTACATTGTATTTTTCCAATCCTAAAAACCTCCATTTAAAACAGGTTACTCTTTTATCTTGAATATTATAGTATGTCTCCTAAAAGTATTTAATTTAGAGAAATTGTGAGTGTCTAAATGGTAAATTTAGAAGCTCAAAGTTGGAAGGAAAAAAAGTTAGATAATGGAAGGTCCTTACATTTCCACATCTACCCACAAGATGTCACTACTTAACTAAACATGGTAGGTGAAAAAGATGGGGTTCTCAGTAAACAGAACAATGGAAACATTTGACTTCATGATCTTGTATTTGCGTACTGGCTCCACAAATATTATTTTATAGATATCCTTCATTATTTTCAACTTCAGTTACTTAATATACTGGAATGTTTGCTAGATAATACAGAAAAATACTAAACAGGTATAAGACCCACAGATATTTGTCCTTTCAAATAAAAGTAAAAGCTTATTTGTCTTTACAACCTCACTACTATCTTTTAAACTAAAATTCATTACTATATATTCAGTGTTTCATCTTTAATTGACTACAATTTGTTTGAGAGTATCATTTGCCTTAATTAAGAAAATACATTTTTACTATCAATCAATCTTTTGGTCTAGAATTTATCCTATCTCGTTCTCAATTCTTTCTTCTTCTCCAGCCAAAAGGAACATAAAAAATACATTTTTCATCTCAATGATTTATTATTAAAAAGTCCTTTGAGGTTTCCAATTATGATTGGTCAATCTGTTGATATTTTGTGTCCAACTAACTATACTAATTTAAAAATTCTAAAGTTTTTATTATTTGTCACTTGCTTCTTCCCACTGTACTATATCCTTCCCCAGAACTAGAATAATCAACACATATGCACAAAAGAAAAAAAAAAAATTAGACTATTTTGCTTGACTAAAATTCCCACATTTACTAATAGAACAAAAGATTGATTTGTTTGGCTATAAATCCCATTTTAAAAAGCAACCTTACTATAAAACATATGAAGAATTATTAAAATATATTTATATATATATTGATGTTTTCTTACATCACTTGGATTTTTGTCTTGTTTTTCATACTTTTCTCGATCATAAGCCATCTTCTTGAGTAGCTTCTTCACAGCTTTGTCCTTTTTGTCTTTTTTAAGGTTTTCACTATTTTGCTTCCTCACCTGGGTCACAATAAACTTGGGAATCTAAAAAGAAATAAAATAAAGATTTTTGCCTTAACCACATTTTTCATCTAAATAATTTAAATTGAATTCAAAAGTATGATAGTATTTTTGTGGTTGTTTCAGATATTCATATTTTATAATCAGAATTGACAAAATTTTTAGAGAGGAAACACGTTACTAAAATATAGGAACAATTTTTTTTTTTTAAAACCTACTAGACTTGGAGGCAGGAGACTTGGATTGGAATCCTGTCTCAGGTATTTTATTAGTTGTATGACTGAACAAGTCATTTAATGCTCTGAGACTCTGAGTATCATATTGGCATCTCCCTGACAGGGAAATTGTCTAAACCTTTAATGAATATGAATCTTTATTTTAAATAATTAATTTTAGGATTTTTCATACTGGCTCAACTGAATCCACAGTAAAAATAAATACTTCTATTTCCATTAGGCCTGAGAGCTTTCTGTGGTCCTTCTTCCCAAATTCAGATTAGCAGAGTTTTTTCACTTCAAAAAACTGACTGTCAAAAAGAGAGCCAATTTTGATGAATGAAACTATAGGGTTTATATTTATATGGACTTCATAATAATAATATATTATAATAGCATATAATAAAACAAATTTACAATGTAAAGAGAAAGGTTATATTAAAAATAATAGCTTAGCAGCAAAAAAAAAAAAGAAAAAAACTAATTGCTACTGAAAGGCAACTGTGTAATAATAGATATGCTTTTACAACTATATTTTTCACTTTAACATAATAAACATTTAAAAATGGTCCACATCAGGTATATTTATATAGAGAGAAGAAAAATCAAGAAATGCTCCTTGAAAGCAAAAGTTATTACATTTTTGCTTTTCATATTCCCATTATCTTATACCTAGTTGAAGGAGACAATTAAATTCAAAATCAGAGAGATCTGGGTTCAAATTTCATCTCTTATACTTAGCATTTATTAACTTAAATAAAATTTAAAATCGATTATCCTCTTCTTCCACTCAATTCCTTATCTGTAGAATGGGGATAATAAAAGCACCTACTTTTACAGCATTAAACAAGATCATAAAGTCCTTTATGAATACTAAAGCTCTAAGTAAATGTGAGATGTTGTTATTGGTGCTAAATGAATCAATATCATTTTGTTTGTAAGAATCATCCCTTAAAAATTCAGGTAATAATCAAAACTTTTTTCAAGTTCACAGATATTTTTAATGAGTATTTTCAACATTATTTTAAAAAAAGTTCCAAATACCTATTAGAGAATGTTAAATATCATTAGAAAATGATTTAAATAAATCAAGCTATCACTAGAGTACTTAGGACATCATAAGACTTCAATTAATTTCAGATTATCAGTCTGATCAAGGTTTCCAAATTCAAATGGAACTATGATCTTA
Organism: Antechinus flavipes; assembly: GCF_016432865.1. Lineage (NCBI taxonomy): Eukaryota > Metazoa > Chordata > Mammalia > Dasyuromorphia > Dasyuridae > Antechinus > Antechinus flavipes. Next base: position 312,850,877 of record NC_067401.1, read on the forward strand.
GTTGTGCGAATACTCCTTGAAGCAATAAAGAATGTCACTTCTCCATGTCTGTTCATCCAGTGTGACTCTCGTTCATATGGCAGTCCACTATGGCAGTCCACTTCAGTTCTTGGGGGGATGGGGAGGGGGCAGAGAGGGGTTACATCAGTTTCTCCTGATTTCACAGGTATACCAGAGGAACATATGGACAATGTACTTATTATTGCTTGCTTTTATCATGTGACTAACCCATCTTCTTTTTCATCATATATTGTTCTTAATATCCTTTTTATTTGAGGTCTTCTTTGGTACATGTAATAGCCTGATCACACCTACCACATCCATTTGCACTGTTCTTTATATAATATTCATTTTGCATTCTTTGGAGACTGCAATATCTGGTAGAATATATTTTATTAAAAAGATAGACTCTGATCTCTAAGAAAACGGGTATTGGGAAAAAAGAAGTGTCATTAAAGAAATTTTAAAATTTCCAAAAAGCATTCCAGCCCACTCTCTTCCTTCTATTTAATTCTGGATTCAACTCATTATCCATTTATAACTTCTATCCAAGGTGTATATGCTGATGGATGAGTTCTATATGTTGTCTATCTTAATGCATGTCATAAAGTACCAGACAGAAAGGAAATGAAAAAAGGAAAAAAAGGAGCATTGGTGTCATGTAATAAAGGAGAAATGTATAATATTTAAATATTTCTTGAAGAAAGATTTTCCAGAAAAATAGTTCTGAATTATTTGACCTGAACTCCTATAGGACAAATACCCTATATACTCTAGAAGACAGAAAATAGAGAAAAACATTGTCAACAAGTTGTTGAAATTGTGATTAGACTTACAAAAAAAAATCTGGATTATGTTTCTGGACTTCTGACCATTGGTTAATGTTCATTCTCTTTCATCACAGAAAGCACTTGGTGTTTTATAGCATCAAATGAAGATTATATTGTTTCATTGTGGATACAGGAACAAATACTTTCTTGGAGATTTCTTGAAGAAGAGGGGTAAGGATCTTTTCTGCATCTTATATATCTTGTCTTTTAAAAAGCTGCCTAGAAAGTAGGGTTCCAATCTCCATTTTATAGAGGAGGAAACTGAGGCAGACAAAAGTTAAATGTCTTATCCAGAGTCATAAAGTTAGTAAGTAACTGGATTCAAACTCAGATCTTCTTAATTCTAAGTCCTGTGCACTATCCACTAAACTACCAAACTGATTCAAAAGATTTGCTCAAGGTCATACAAGTACTAAGTAATAGAAAGAATATGCCATCAGCATATACACCTTGGATAGAAGTTATAAATGGATAATGAGTTGAATCCAGCATTAAATAGAAGGAAGAGAGTAGGCTGGAATGCTTTGGGGAAATTTTAAAATTTCTTTAATGACACTTCTTTTTTCCCAATACCCATTTTCTTAGAGATCAGAGTCTATCTTTTTAATAAAATATATTCTACCAGATATTGCAGTCTCCAAAGAATGCAAAATGAATATTATATAAAGAAAGGTGCCCATGGTCATCCAGGCACTATGGATTGGAAACAACATTTGTTGTCACATCTTTCTAGATTGTAAGTCAGCTTTTTTACTATGTCACTTGGCTATGAGAAACTGTGTCACAGTACTAAAAGCTACTTCTGGAATAAAGAGACCAACAGTTTAGACTTCAATTTACTAATTTATAAATTGAGATGATAATAACTAATAATAATAGCTAATTTTATGTAGTGCTTTAATGTTTACAAAGCATTTAAACAAATATGATCTCATTTGATCTTCACAACTTTATGAAGTAGGGTTCCAATCTTCATTTTATAGAGGAGGAAACTGAAGCAGACAAAAGTTAAATGTCTTATCCAGGGTCATAAAGTTAGTAAATAACTGGATTCAAACTCAGATCTTCTTGATTCTAGGTCCTGTGCACTATCCACTAAACTACCAAACTGCTTCAAAAGATTTGCTCAAGGTTATACAATAGTAAGTAATAGATTTGAATTTGAACCCATTTCCTCAGACTTCATAACTAAAAGATCTTCCACTTTACCAAACTAAGATGTTTAGATTAGGTGGCCTCTGAGGCCCCATTTAGATCCAGGATCCACAATCCTGTGGTTATTAAAATATTTTCCAGAGATAAAAGACATGAAATGTCTTGGGAATTTTTCAATATAGAAATAACTATATGATTGTTCTTATTCTTTGACTTCCTAACACTTACCATCATTGTTATATGTGGAGCTACAAATCATACATTTCTGTATTTTAATAACAACTTTTTAAAATTAAGAGTAAAGATACTGGTTTGGCTATGTATAATAGTATGTAAAGAACTTTACAAAGTATACTCACCGTCCAAAGCAGTTTCTGGTATTTAATTAAGAAATGCATTATGCTAGCTGTACCAGCAGCCATTATAAATTCGCCTTGTTCATTGGGTTTGTTGCTCAATCCAGGGCACATAAAGAGATTGGGGGCCATAATCATGGCTACATTCTTCATGGTCATTTTATTTTTTTCTCTGTTGTCTATTACTCTTTCAAGGAACTCAAGCAGGGCCTGAAATAGAAATAAAATTCTTAAATGTCTTACACATGAAGATAAAGAATGGGAAGACAACAGCAAGAGGGTCTTGAGGATTTGTTTGTAATTTTAAAAATACGTTTCATGAAACAAAAGTTGCTAGACAATAACAAACCTATAATATATTAGACCCCAGAGGAAAGAGACTTTGATTTTTCTCTATTCCCAGAACTTACACAAAGAAGGCACTTAATGTTTGTTAACTGATTGATTCCAACATCATTATGATATTCTCCATTACATTTATATCTGCTTTTCTAACTTCTGTTCTTTCCCCTTAAATAGTCTTTGTTTTTACAGAACCACCAAGGTGGTGATGTTGAGATCTGTTTTAAATAGCATTGTTAATTCTTATATTTTCATTCCCTTTTCCTTCTCTCATCCCTGACCTGAGTCAATAAGATCATAGGATTTACAAAAGGAAAGAACTTTTGCTATCATCTTATATAACCCTGCTACTAAATGTCAGAATCATGATTAAAATTCATTCTGCTGACTAACCCTAATGCCCATAAAGTCCCTACTAGGCCCCTGTCCAGATATTAACCTTAGTGAATAAGAAATTAGAAGCTTTAGTGGTGATTGATTTTGAAGGAGTAGGGAAAAGAGAAGAAAAAGAAGACAAAAGCCTACATTTATAATGTTTGGAGATATGGTGCCAATCTCATCCCCTATCTTTCTTAGAAACATTTTTTAAAAACTCTATAAATCATACATACTATCAATCAAAAAAATGTTAAATAGTCCTACTGAGAGATGAGGTCATAAATTAAGGACCTTTCCATTATTTTCTTAATATAATTAATTTTAAGAAAAGATGTTAAGAATCATTTCTTCATATTTAACTCTACTGCCCTTCTTTAGAATGTCAAACCAACCATGTCCAACTTTATTTTTACATCACACAAAAATACTACTTAACATAAATATACTTAGGACAAAGTGATTTATACCAAATCATGATAGACTATTAAGCATTCTATAAGACTATTTTTTAAAAGGTCACAAATTATACATTCTTTATTTCTAATAAATCTGTGCTCTAATGAAAACCTGTGATCTAATTTCTCGGCAAGTTTAATTATGATGCAAATATAATGAATGAAACTCAAATTGTCCCCAAAATGATTCATTGCAAATGTTTTGAAAAATATTTTCTTATGCTCTGAAAAGAACTGACAAGGCTAATTGTTTCTTCATTATCATAAAATAACAAATTAATAAGCAAGTTTAATATTAATATGTATATATTCCTTGCTAATTTAAATCAACTTATTCCTTTGAAACCTACTACATAGTATACCTACAACACAAATTTAATATTTCACTCATGTGGGAACTTCCTCCTTCAATAGACATTACAACCCACTGATATCTGAGTAAATAGTCAAAAAGACCTGGATTAAAATTCTACCCTAGACACTAACTGTGCGACCCCAGTCAAGTCACTGAATCTTTGTTCACCTTAGTTTCCATATCTGGAAAATGAGGATAATAATAACATCTACCTCTTGGGCTGGTTGTGAACATCAAATAAGATAATAATTGAAAAGCATGTAACATGGTGCCAAGTAAATAGTAAATTCCATAAAAATGATGTTGTTGTTTAATACTCTTCATGACCCCATTTGGGGTTTTCTTGGCAAGAATACTGGAGTGATTTGCTATTTCCTTCTCTAGTTCATCATACAGATGACGAAACTGAGGTGAACAGGGTTAAGTGACTTGCCCAGATTCACATAACTAGTGAAGTCAAATTTGGACTCAGGACCTCTTGACTCTAGAGCCAGAGGTCCATCTACTGTGCCATCTAGCTATCCTACCTAACTACCACCTTTTATTATTATTGTTGTTGTTGATGATGATGATGATGTCTTCTCAAATGCAGCAAAAAGAAAAAAATAACTCCAAGTGCCTAACCCCCTAGTAATAAGACTCACTGAAGCTTGTTAGTTTGGAGTTTTGACAAACATACAGTCTACAGCTGGATCTGTATTCAAGATGTTTCCAGCTTTTGTAGAACATGAGAAAACTTGTGTCCAAGTAACATTGTAGGTTTCTAAAATGTAGGGTAACATGTCACAATGACTTATTAGAGGTTTCTGTAGAGATGATACTGAATATACACAATAACATTTGGGTATCTCATCAATAATATGATGATTATAAGCTCAGCAACAGTAAATACTTAACAGCACTTCTTCAAATACAATTCCTTTTTTTTTTTCCTCTTTGTAAATTGTGTAATTTTGTTGTTGTTGTTGTTATCAGTTGTAACCTGCCTGAAAGAAATTATCTTGGCTGGGTTATTTTGCTTCCTTCCAAGCTGGGGAATTCTTGCAAAATGAAGTAAGTACTCTGATGTTCTGTAACAAAATATTTTTTTTAAGTTAAAAAAAAATCTATTTTAGGAACACAAGTTTTCCCCATTGAATTTTCTTTTACCATTAATCTGCCAAATACCTAAGAAGAAAAGCTCATCTTTCCAAATCTGTAGATGCTGAAGGGACAAAATGGCTTATTCTACAAGTATATAGAAAATAGTAAATGTAACTTTTATTCTGACAATTCTTATTTTAAAATCTTCTCTGCTAAAAATGTCACTGCTAATGGGTTGACCCAGTACCCAACAAGCATATTTACAGTGAATGAAAAAACAACAAAAAATAAAACTGTTTCTTCCTCTTGTCTATTTCCCATATAACAATTGAGAAAAGAATGCTAGTTCTCATCAACAATAAAGTGGTATCACTGCGCGAAATTTTCTGACCATGTATCTATTCTTGCCCAGTTTCATGGGCCTGTTAGTACTTTCTTGTCTAAATAATAACGATAATCATTCAATGAATTTACTGAGTCATAACTTTATGGTGATAGTTCAATCTGACAAATGTAACCACCTATGACAAAACTAGGTGATGGAGAGTATCAAGGAAAAAAAGTCCCCACTCTCAAGGAGCTTATATTGTATCAGATACAATATGTACATAATACAAAATAATTTCACTAATATCAGAAAAATTCTGATAACTGTGGGGATCAGGAAGGCATAATGCAGAAGGTAGCACTTGGGTTGTCCTTTGAAGGAAGCCAGAGATGCTGTGATATGGCAGTAAGAAGAGAGTGCATTCTAGACATGAGATTTTTTAAAAATTATTCATCTAGATTCATTTTAAATGGGTATTGTTTAAAAAGTAGATAAATCCCTTCAGATACCAAAAATTTGCCACCTCTACATTCAAAAGAATGTACCACCACATTTAAAGACATTCCAATAATGATACCATTATTCAAAATATTTCCAAAGCTTCTTAGTTGGAGTTAAATTTATCACTTCCTCATAGGCTCATTGAATCACAAATAAAGGGCTGGAAGGGACCTTAAAGACAATTTTGCAGATAAGTGACATGCCCAGGGTCATGTGGCTAGTAAATGTCTATAATGGGATTTAAATTCAAGTGTTCCTGATTCCAAATGATGTTGCCTCTAATGAGACTATTTCAAACAAAAGAACTCAGTGTGGGTGTAATGGGAAGAACCCAGGATTTATAAATAAAAATCTGACTTCTAATTATGATCTTGAGAAGTCAAATGATTTTTCAGTCATTTAACATCTCTGAATTGTGCCTTCTGCCACACATTTATTGTGAGAGTGAAAAATCATCATGTATTTAAGGTAGGTCACAAAAATTGCAAGAAGTTTTTCTGTTAAAATAAAATAAAGTATGATGTTAAAAAGAAATTGGTCAGATTTCTTTTGTAATCACAATGTGTACTATTCAAGTAGTACCAAGCATCTTACATTTAGTTCCCAGCTGTTCCACAAAAGTATCTCAGGTTATAAAAAGTATCAACTAGTCAGGCAAAAATATTTCTATACTAGGAAGAAAGAATAAATAATAAGAACGTTCTTTACACTCATATGTAACTGATATAAGATTCCTCATCCATAGAAGTTGAATATTCATGTTTATTTCATGAGCACAATAGGCCTCTGCTAACACAGGTAAAATCTTTGAAGTCTTGAAAAGTCATGCTAATAAATAAGGGAAAAAAAATTCCTTGGAGTTACTCAATGGTGATTCAGCTTCCTTTGGTTTTCTATGATTGAATTACGTTTCAAAAAGTTTTAATATTTATAAAATATTAAGCAAAGACTGAGGCAGGGACTAGAAGGGAGAATAAAGAAAAGAAAATTGTGACTTTTCTATCTTCAATATCCTTGTTTTTTTTTTTTCTGTTCCTTAAATACTAGAAAAAATTTTTCTAGTATTTAAGGAACAGAATTAGAAACATTATAAATGTTTCTTTTCTTACTACTTTCTATATATGTTTGCAATTTTCCTTTTTTGAACTGAGGAGGAAGAGAAGGGTCACAAAGGGAAACCACAGGATATTGATTGCCTAGATGGGCACAACCAAAAGAAGAAAATAAATCAATATACTCATTACTTAAAAACAGTAAAGATAGACATTTCACTATTGAAATGATGATGGTCATCAGATATATAGGATATTTTTTTTAACAGTATGGTTTTAAGTTTTGAAAGGGAAATATTACATTTTACTTATACTACATTATCTTTGAGTAAACAAAAATGTTTACTTCTAAACCAAAATTAATAACAACTAAAGTGACATGTTCATTTCAAACTCAGCCGCTTGTCCCTTTGATCAATGACTTCTTGTCAGCTGAAGGCAATTGTTATTTCCTAATTGAAGGAGATGTAGGATTCATTTTCAAATGAAACTTCTAAGATAAAATAAATATTGACTTACAAGTTTTATTTTTTTCTTCCATCCTTGCCAAAGGACCTACCATATTAACATCTTTTTTAAAAAGCAACCACAAATAATCTGTAGTTTATTTTGCCAAAATTACTTTGTATTATCATGTTTCTACCTGTTATATGATATTTCCCCTGAGAATATGCACACACAACTCAGAGACTGGTACTGTTTCAATTTTGTCTTTGTAATTCCAACAAATATTGCAATGTCTTAGTACATAGGCATTTCATAAACTTTTAGTAAATTAGATATTTCTGTAATAGTCAACCCATCTGACCTTCAAGGTATCTCTATTGGTCTCAGGTAGAAGAATGACAAGGAGATTCAAAGCTTGGAGTTGGTGCTTCTTGGAAGGGAGATCTGTCAAAAGAAGAAACATGCCTGAGCTCTGGAATTTTCTTTTTTGTTGTTGTTGAAAAGAAAAATTAATTTTAGGTCAAACATCAATGGGAATATAGAGCACAGAACAAGTGAGCAGCAATGCTTGTTTGGAGATTATGTCTGGGAGTGGATGAGTAAATGCAGCTGCTTCTGCAGAGCTTCCCTTCACGTTGGATGCTCACTTCCAACTGTTAGCATATGACTTAAATGCCTTCTGTTTCTAAGCACACAGCAGTGCTTTTTCAGACATCTAGGTTCTGTGAGAGTAACACTTGTTATTGAAGAAAAGGTCAGACCCTTTCTTCATCTGGCACATGACAAAGAGTCTCTCAAACTTAACATTTTGGTAATTAAATTTTTATAATTAAAAATGTGAAAGATTTTTGCAGACCAGGACAGGCCAAACTTACCTGTTTGTTTTAATGCCAAATCATCAAAGAACATCTTAATCCCATTAAGTTCAATTGAATAGGTTCATATTAAGGCTAATAGCCATGGTGCAGTAAGGGAGGATAGGAAAGCAGCATAGGGTAAATACTGATCATTTTCTGTCTTTATCCTCAAACCCTTTCAGAGATATGTATTCAGATGCCTGGGATCGCTGAGCTAAAAAAGCAAGCACATTGTTTCCCAGAAAGTGCAATATTAGATGAAACATTAAAGCTAATAGGTATCCACAAACAGTGACTTACTAGTATAAATAATGTGCCAATAGCAAGCTAACTAATGTCTGAGTTTAGGTTTTCTTTTTTTCTTTTTTTCTTTCTTTCTTTTTTTCTTTTTTTTTTTTTTTTTTTTTTTTTTTTTTACTGAGGCAATTGGGGTTAAGTGACTTGCCCAGGGTCACACAGCTAGGAAGTGTTAAATGTCTGGGGTCACATTTGAACTCAGGTCCTCCTGACTTCAGGGCTGGTGCTCTATCCACTACACTAACTAGCTGCCCTGAACTTAGCCTTTCAATAATCATAAGGGATGTATGGTTATTCAGAGACCATAGTTACGTTGGAATTTTACAACATGAAGATGCAGAATAGTGATAGTACAATAAAGAGGCTATTGTGAAATAAATACAGGTCTGCCCTAAATTATAGCTATCAAAGTATCAAAGATGTGTGTGTGCATATATTCATATATATGCATATATTCATACATGTGTATATATGTATATGTTATACACACATATATTAAACCTAAACTATTTAAAGAAAAATGAACAAATTTAAAGAGTATTCTTGTAGAGAGGTGTCATAGCACTGGATAAAAAGCTTGTCTAAGAGTAAGCATGAACTGGATTTTTTTTTTTTTTTCACAAAGTGATCCTGGACAAATCACTTAACTCCTCAGTGTTCTAGGCAACTCTATAAGACTCTAATTTGCAAAGAATTTACAGACATATTAGGAAAGGAAGCTTCTTAGTGAGATCATAGGTCTAATCCTTTTACCCCCATCTTCTTCCTGTATTCAAGTGTTCTTGGGGGTTATACCAATATACTAATACCATCAGCCTAGCCTACTGACTTATCTTCCTAACTGGTATTTTAGCTCTTCTCTCCTTTCACAATACTTTCTAACCCGTCACTTTATGCTTCATGTTGCTTCAAGGCTTCTTTTTTCAGGTGACATTATTGTTCCGGGAACAATCTTTAGGTAGTTCCTTAGTTCCTCTGGAATAAACTTCAAAATCTAGTTTCTCATTCAAAGTTTTCCATAAACTCACAGCAACCATTTTACCAGCTTTCTTTTCTCTCTTTTTCTTTCTCTCTCTCTCTCTCTCTTTTCTCTTTTCTCTCTTTTCTCTCTTTCTCTCTTCTTTTCTCTCTCTCTCTTTTTTCTCTCTCTCTCTTTCTTTTCTCTCTCTTTTCTCTTTTTTCTCTCTTTTCTCTTCTCTTTTCTCTCTCTTTCTTTTCTCTCTTTCTTTTCTCTCTCTTTTCTCTTTTTTTCTCTCTCTTTTCTCTCTCTTTTCTCTCTCTTTCTTTTCTCTCTTTCTTTTCTCTCTCTCTCTTTTCTCTCTTCTTTTCTCTCTCTCTTTTTTCTCTCTCTTTCTTTTCTCTCTCTCTTTTCTCTCTTTTCTCTCTCTTTCTCTCTCTCTTCCTCTCTCTCTTTCTCTCTCTCTTTTCTCTCTCTTCTCTCTCTCTTTCTCTCTCTCTCTTTCTCTCTTTTCTCTCTCTCTCTTCTCTCTCTCTCTTTCTCTCTCTCTCTCTCTTTTCTCTCTCTTCCTCTCTCTCTTTCTTCTCTCTCTCTTTTCTCTCTCTCTCTCTCTTTCTCTCTTTTCTCTCTCTCTCTTTTCTCTTTTCTCTCTTTCTTCTCTCTCTCTTTTCTCTCTCTCTTTCATGCCTTCCTTTTTAACATCTGTTCAATCTTTAAGGGCCAACTTAAAATGCTACCACTTTCAAGAAATTTTCCTGGCTCTTCCTATTCAGTAACAATCGTCCCTCTGTTTCTTCACAAATTTCAGGTAGTACTCAGCCAGAGTATCTACTTTGTATTACTTTGAAGCATAGCTTTTATTAATGCAGCATGAGATTTACTAGACTAAAGAACTATATCTAATTCAGTCTGCCTCCAAACCCTGGCACAGTACTACACACCCCCATACAACTTCACTGATCACATAATAAACATTTGTTGAATTGAATGAGAAAGAAATTTCCAAGACAGCACCACATGCTTATGGATCTGAGAGAAAGGCTTTCTTATCTCAGTACTGACCTGAGAGGTCAGTTACTCCCTTATTCCTCAATTCTTTCTGATTACAGTGGAGACAGAAGCAACATGTGGGCAATCCCATTATTGGCTCAATGTTGCCAGGAGAGAGACACTTAAGAACTACTGTGAGCACTAACTCAAAAGTTCCCTGAATCCAGTAAACACAAAACCATGAGGACTTCAAGTAGAATGATCCACATCCAAGAGTGAACAAACAACATGCCTAAATCTATGCCTGTGCAGGCTGATTTCAAAAGTGTATCAGTCATGACAATCTGGCAGACTTTCTCACAAAGCTTACTGATTTTATGATAACTGCTAAACCCACAGCATATATACTTTTCCAATAAATGTTTCTTAGACTCCTTGGCAGGAAAGTGAAGTAGAATATAGGCATCTTATGTAGTTCATTCAATCATAAAGAAATGTGAAATTGCTGGGGATTCTTTGGTGTACAAGTATGCTATGTTTTTTAAATAGCACAATATAAATCTGAATAGGAAGAAGATATATATAACTTTGATCTCTATTTATTTTGGACCCAGTAACCCAATATTTGCATTAAATCCATTGAGATCTATTTGTTTGGGTTCTAACAAACTAATATTTCAATTGGATTTTTGGAACATATGTAGATCATAGAGGTGTTTCATGTGCTTTATTTCAGATCATATTTATTTGGGTACAAAACAGAAATAATTATTTTTTTGCAGCAAAGTTAACACTTGTGCTTTCAGGAATGTTGTGGATCTCAATAGATCAGTTTTTGTTGTTCAGTTGTTTTTCAGCTCTAAACAACTCTTTGTGACCCCATTTGGAATTTTCTTGGCCAAAAAGATATTGGAGAGGTTTGCCATTGCTTTCTCCATTCTATTTTACAGATGAGGAAAGTGAGAAAAACAGGGTGAAGTTACTTGCTCAGGATCACACAGCTAGTAAATATCTGAAGTCACATTTGACACAGGAAGATAAGTTTTTCTGACTCCAGTTCTACCACTCTGTCACTGTGCCACCTAGTTTCCCTAGATCTCTAACCAAATATATCTTCCTAATCATTCAGCATACAATCAACAACAAAGATGGCCCTGCTCCTAAGAACATAAGATTTTCATTCACAAAAGTCTGTGTCATCAGGAAGAATACTACTTACTCTGTACAGCCTGAAAAGCTTTGAGATATTCTAGACTGAGCAATGGTTGAGGGAGTTCTCTAATGAAAAGTTTCAAAAGACTGGCCGCATCATGCTGCTTGACGCTTTCCCAGTTAAAAGTTCCTTCATAAAACTTTGCTTCCAGTTCTTGGCAAAGGTTCTGAAAGACACAAGAACAAAAGTGAACACCAAAACCAAGTTTTGTCCTGCTAACAGCTTTGCATATTTCATATATCACAGGAGTTTCTTTTTACAGAAAACTAAAAACATTACAAGTTTCACTGGCTACCATATCAATATAGTAACAATCAGATCCATAAACCAAGATCAGATGACACTATTTTAATTTTAAGAATTAAATTTTAAGACTCAGTTCAAATCCCACATTCTTCTCTGAGAGTATCTCTCATTTACACTGCATGTATCTTGTTGGTACATAATGGTTTGTTTTGTTTTGTTTTGTTTTTTAATCATTGTCTCCTCCATTAGAGGGTGATCTCTTTGAGAGCAGAAAACCTAAGTTTGTTTTTCCTTCTACATCTAATACTCGGTATAGTGCTTGGCACCCAGTAAGCTGTTAATAAGTTTGTTGACTGACTAAATATACTTCCAACATAGCAAAAATAGGGTTTTTACTAGGATCTTCAAAAATGACAAGTAGCCAAGATAACAAGGGAAAAAAAGGAAAGTCTTAAACTTTAGGGTCATTTTGTAAGCTCCTATAAATGTGCATTAAAAAAATATTCACTTTTCAACAGTGAGGCAATTCAGACCACTTCCAATGGTCTTGTGATGAAGAAAACCATCTGCACCTAGAGAGAGGACTGTGGGTGGATAACAACATAATATTTTCACTCTTTTTTATTGTTGTTTTTTTTTTTTTTTTTGCATTTTGTTTTTTTTTCCTTTTTTTCTTTTTTTTTTGATCTGATTTTTCTTGTATAGCATATAACTGTGGAAATATGAATGGAAGAATTATACTTGTTTAACATATATTGGATTACTTGCCATCTAGTGGAGTGGGTGGGGGAAAGAGAGGGGAAATATTTGGAACACAAGGTTTTCCAAGGGTGAATGTTGAATTTTATCTATGCATGTTTTGAAAATAAAAAGCTTTAATAATTTAAAAAAATAAAATTTCATTTCAAGAAAAAAAAAGAAAAAATATTCACTGAAAAATACATAAAGGAGAATCAGTAGAGAGTAGTATAATATGAATTGGTCTTAAGTCAGGAAGACCAGGGAATCTACTGCCTGAGACACTCATCACTATGCAAACCCAGGAAAGTCATTTGTTTCTTTCAGTGTTCTGAATAATACTACAACTATAAATAGCAGAGCCTTTACAGGTATTTAGTGTTTCATCTGACCAAAGATGATAAAAGCATAAAATACAGGATAGTTTTTAAATAATAAAAATACAGTCTTTGTTGTGCCACAGTTCTCTTTTAATGTTCTGACTTAGTTTCTCTAATTGTCTTATTCAGTTACTCTGCCTCAGGTTATTACCATTCCCCCTTAATGTTAGGATAAAGTTCTTAAATCTTAGACCTTAGGCTATAATCATTCCCTCTTAATGTTTGATGGGATAAAAGTCTTTATCCATTTTAGACATCATTAGAATATCAGGAGCCTCTCTAGTACCTCCCATTATATGTCATCCTGGGTTCCTCACTCCATTATGTCATCCTAGGTGTCTCCCCTCATTAGGTCAGCCCCATCCCAGTACCTCCCCCATTGTGTCACTATTCTTGTTACCCTAAAAAAGAATCTTGTATCTGACATTCATGGCTGCATTCTTTGAGACAATAGTCTCATTCAGTCCTGGGACCCCAATAAATCTCTCCCATTTAATAAATTATTACATACTCTCTAATCTCAGTCTTGCTCATTTTCTTTGGCATTACATCTTTAAGACAATTTCATTTTGAAAACACAAAGAAAGTATACATATAACTAGATTTCATAGTCAAGTTTTATATCTAAAAGTAAAAGAGGTAGGTGAATGTTCAGTAGAGATAAATGGAAAACTAAATAACATGACAAGTGAGATTTTATAAAGTCCATACATTTAACTGGTTTAAATGTCTTAGGTGGTAGATGACAAAAGAGTTGAACCTTAAGTTCTAGTTATTTAATTCCAAATAGAATGAAAAGTAATTAGTTAATTATCTCAAAGCCATTGATGAATTTAATTAGGCACACTATTTTGATACTTTTATTTAGAACTATTAATAATACTACTAATACTAATTTCAACATCTACCATTTGCTTAGAATACCAAGCTTCTAAAGGGAATATGTAGGGCAGCCAGTAACCAACAGTTGATAAAATGCTGGGGCTGGAGTCAGGAGAATCCGAATTCAAATCTAGCATCTGATACTTATAAGCTGTGTGACTCTGGGTAAGTCATTTAACCCTGTTCGCATCAGTTTCCTCATCTGTCAAATGATCTGGAGAGGAAATGGCAAACCACTACAGTATCTTTGTCAAGATAGCCCCAAATGGGGTCATGAAGAGTATGGCATGATTGAAAACAACTGAACAACAAAATGCAGGAATTATATATTTGTTATAAGGGTTTTATTTTTGTTTTCCAAATAACAATCCTTTATATACTTAAAGTAGTTATCTCTCTCCCATTTGTTCTTCTCTAGGTTAAAAAGCCTCAGTTCCTTCAGTGAATTCACACATGGCATGACAGTGAGAATATTTACCATCCCGGTTATGTCTTAAGGATATTATCACTGCTCTTCTTAAAAGTATTCGAAACTGAATACAATTCTTCAGAAGTTTTCTGTCCAGAACTATCATTTCCTCCCCTATTCTGGATACCTTCAACCTAGGACTGCATTAGTTTTTATGACTTTGATTATCAGATAGTCTCATGAAAATCCCACATCTTTTTTCAGAAAAACTATCTAGACATGTTGTACTAAAAATAGACTTTTTGAACCTAGTTATTCTTAATTAATTCAACTCTTATTAAAGTCAGTTCAAAGACCCAGGCTATCTACATATCTTGGATCTTGAATCTGCCAACCAATATATAGATATCATCTACAAATGTCTTAAGCATGTCACCCATTCCTTTACAAGTCATTGATTTAAAAAAAAAAGTTAAATAGCATAGTGCTAAATATCTTAGGGTGATACATGAGAGATCTTTCATATATCTGTGGTGATGCATAGGAAAGAACCTTGCAGTGATTATTGATGACTGCTCTTTGAGTACAACTCTTCAACCACTTGAAAAATCTACATAACTTCACTAACATCTAGTCCGAAGTTCTTTCATGCTGTGCACAAGAAGGGTAAGAGAGACATCATCAAATACTTCACACAAATGTAGGTCAACTATTTCTACAGGATTTCCTTTATCTACCAGCTTAGTAACTTCATCAAAATGGACCTGCAGCTAGTTATAGTACAGCATTTTTTTTATGCTAATTTAATATATCTCAAAAAGAAAGCCTCAGTCAAAAAAATGAGAGCAAAACAAGAAACAAGTGAAGCTAGCAAACCATTTCAGTTAGGAGTTGAAGGGGGAAAAAAATCAACTAAGCACTTAGCATCCTATCTTCATAGATTTACAAAAGACCAGCTGCTGCATAATTTGGTTTGTGACAAGAGGCTGGGTAGATGGGTTGAGCCAGCTGAATCCATTTAATTGGCCTTTCTGGAAATTACACTTGGTTTAGATTGTCCTTTTGACAGATTTCCTCTCCCAGGAATCACACCTTAGATGCAGCGTTCTGCATTGAAGCAAATGCTCCCTTATCACTCTGCTGTTAGTTGGCAATCACTCTTTATCAGCGTGGGCACTGATGCATTGTGAATAGCGAACGAAGGCACTGTACTGCTGTATGAAGAGATAACATACGCGCACATTACCTGTTTCTGAGGGAGTGTTTCTATTAAGCAAATGCATTTCTCAACAGGACTTGAACTGATCTCAGAATCACTCTTAAGTGTGTCACTTGCCAGGTGTAGGAACTGCATTAGTGCTTAACAAGTATGGGACAATGACAATTTGTTTAATATATAGAGCTCCCAAATCATTTGCAGGGGTTGTATAAGCTTCAGAAGAGAAAGGCTGGGAATAGTGAATAAGTACATTAAGTTACTGTGTGATTAGTTCAGAGCAAGCCTTAAAAAAAAAAAAAAAAAAAAAAAAAAAGTACCACAGTGGAGATCACAATGTAACTTGGCAAATGCCAAACTGGCAGAAGCTAATGTTCTAAAATGAGGAAACAAGTCAAAATAAATCAATGAAATGCATCTGCAGCTAGGAATTTACACAAAACCTTTCTAAAATGCATCTGGACTCTGGCTCTAGGCCTAGAAGCATCCTAACTCAAGATTTAGAGCCTGAAATCTTCACTGTTGCAGCAAAATGGCCTGATCTCTATTATCCTTATCCATAGTATTCAATCTTTCTGCCACCTCCATCCCATTCCACTAGTGGCCCCCAAAAGCTAGAACAGACATCCATCTCATTTCCATTTTACAGAATTCTTCTCTTCCTTCATGATTCAATACAAACATATCTTGTCATGAAGCCTTTCCTAACTAACTTATATTTAATTCAG